>NC_051863.1:29697490-29997490 GCF_015732765.1 Culex quinquefasciatus
GCTGTGCGAGTTCTAATCTCTTTAGAGACTAATGGGCGCCCTGGCGCTGAGTTTGAACCCGGCAGACGAGTCAGCGGAAGCACCTTCATCAACCCCTTCCCCTCCCCACGCTTTAGTTTGTGTGTGTTCGCGCGTGTAAGCATGGTTTGTGTTTGTGTTGGCTTGTCTAACTTTGGCCGACTTTGATATAGATTTTAGTTTGTCGGCGGAAAACACTTTGTCGGAAACTATTCACCGGGAATAGTTTAAGTTTTGTCGGGCGGGCAACACACTTTTGCTAAGTACTTGTGTTCTTGGTGAGGGGGGGATGTTATATCTGATTTCCGCGTTACTGAACTTGGTTGAGAGGGAAGGGTTCAATTACAGCAGCCCTTGGGGCTAAAACCCAGTCAGTTGTGAACTTTCGAGACTCGATTTCATTCCGGCGGATTCCGCAATCTCATTCAATTAATCCCCGATGATAAACGGTGGTCGTTGGAATGAGCACACATCGCTTCCCAAACACACACTTTTAGGGGTAATATATCAAAGCAGTTCATGTCTTTCTGTTGGGGATCCTGAAGGGAGAGAGGCAATGAAGCTGCTTTTCATTTAAATTAACGATCTATCATATGTCTTCATCAAAATGAAATGTGTCGAATTAGCACCGCAATTTCTGTTATGGTTCTCCGCTGAGTTGTAGAGATGGGCTAATTAATGATTGGTTGAGGCATTGTTGGGGTGATGATGCTATTTCGGGCAATTGTTACTGAAGAGTTTTAATTAATTGTTTTGTTCCATTGAACATAAAAACGGGATCCTGATGGAAATTTAAAATATGAAAAAATATGTATTTTAACGTTGAGGCTTATTCAATGGATTGTAAGGCTCAATAATAGAGGCAATTAATAACAAAGTCTTTTCCTAAGAAAATTCGACATTTGCATACTGAAATATCTCGAATTTAAGAAAATTAACTTTGGGACTTTTGCAGGTTTTTCATTTTAAAATTTTCCTGTTCAGAAAAACCAGCTCAACAAAAAAAAAAAAAAAGATGGTTGTATTTTTTCATCTTAAAATGAAGGTAACTTTTGACCATTGATGCCAAGTTTATTTTTCATTGTTCAGAACTTTCAATTTTAAGGGCTTTTAAAATTTTCTCTCAAAAGAAGCTCTGATTAGCTACGTTCAAAACCTTATTTTTTATGTCAAAGCAAACCTACTAAAATAAGTTTTCTCGAAGATAGCAAAGACTGTGAGGTACAGTCAAACGCAATGGCTTGGATACTAAACAATTAAACCTCTACACCCAAAGTTAAAGAACGAGGGGATAGTCCTCACGAAAAGAAACGTGAGGAAAGTGCTATGTTGCGAGAGTATAGTCCTCTCGCGTGTTCATTCGTTCATTGGAACAGTTCATCCTATTGAGTGGCTTATATGGACAAATGACCGCCATTTAGTCACCGAACTATGGTGGCCCATACGGCAAAAGCACGGTTCAATATGCCGATGGTCTTGGGTTCGATTCTCGATACCGGTACTATTTTTTTGACAGATGATTTTTTTTGAAGATGAACCCATGAGTAAAGTACTCTAAGTAATTTCAGGATTTATCCTCTCAGTCCGCACACAGTACCATTTTACTACCGAATCGTGTTCTTTATCCTCTCGTATGCCGATGTCCAGTTCTGGGTGTAGATGCACCATACTTTGGAACATCAATGTCAATGCAATGTCGAGGAAAAATATTTGTAATTTGCAGGTTTTCAAACTTTTTTTTTTAAATTTTTTTGAGGTAAAAATTATGTAAAATTATTTTTATGCCATTAAAATTTCAGAGGTGACATTGATAGCCGGAAAATTTGATAGGTTTGAGATTTTTGCGTAAACGAAAAGTTCAAATTTAATACTTTAGAAATTGTATGGAATCATACTAATCGTGTTAGATCATACAAATACTTCAAGAAGAAGTATCCATAATGTTTGAAATATTTTTAAGTTAACTAATCATAATTATGAAAATTTTGATAAATAATATCATTTCATATTCTTAAAATGTTGTGCTTTTTTCAATGAAAATTATTTCGAATCTGGAAACCGATTGCATTTTCGGATTCTTTGGAAAAAACATTCCATAAGAAGAATATAAAATTTGTTTGTGTATAGTAATTTTTTTTGTTTTTGAATTACAATTTGAATTTTTTTTTTCAAATTTATAATAATTTTCTGTAGACCTAGTTTTTAATAAATAATGAAAACTTTTGATTTGTACTTCGCATCGCAATATGAAGCGATATTATTATGAACCAAAGTAGTTTAAATGATTTTTTGCAATTCCGTCGTGAAACTACTTACTTTTCCTGTCATTCTTGAACGACGAAATAGCCTACTTTTCTGTACCAAAAATAACAGAATCGAATAGCAACACTTTTCAAAATAAATGCTGAAAAGTTCTACTTTTTAGCACTCAAATGGGTGCTGAAAAGTTGAACTTTTCAGCACTTGTTTCGAAAAGTAACACTTTTCAACATTTTTTTGATTTAAACGATTTATTGACAAAATACGTGAAAATTTGACTTAAAATTTCACTCAGTGTGTGTTTTTTGGAATTGCAAAAAATGTTGTATGGAACTCGTTGCAAAACTTGATTTTTTCAGCACTCTTCGTATTTATCCAACTCGGTGAACCTCGTTGGATAAATGTACGACTAGTGCTGAAAAAATCCTCTTTTTGCAACTTGTTGCATAAACTACTATTTAGGCAAATTTCTGACCTTTAAACAATTTTGCCAAACAAAATTTGTTTAAGCTTCTCTGACTTGCGGTAAGCTGAATGTTAAAAGTGATGATTCTTCGAACATGAGTTAATTTAATACACAGCTGAAAGGACTACAAAACTCTGTTCACAAATGAAAATTTTATTAAAATTGAAGAGATAGGATCAAAATAATCATATTTTAACTAAAAATAATTGATAGACACGTTAATTAAAATACAATTTTTTATAATCTTTTTCTGTTTATATTGAGCTATGGTAACATTTAATGGAATTCAGTTCGCTCGTGTTAGGCTGGTTCGTGTTCAATTCAAGCGTTTGTCTCTCGGCTCTAGTCAAGACAAAGAGGACGGCAAAATAAAATAAAGCTAAATTAAAATTCCAATATTATGTTTTTTTTCATTATGCTTCTTTAAAAACTTACAAAAAATTAATGAATTTCAATTAAAAACATTAAAACAGTATTTTTTCGTTTTTTTCAGTTTTGACCAGAAAAGCATGACTTAGCTTGGCCATATTAAAAAAAAAAAATTTTTTTTAGAAAATATCTATAAATTTTCTTAAAATTGCTTCAAAACATTGAAGATTCGTCTAACGGTTTAGATACTCTTTAGAGCATACAAATCAGGGCTGTGGAGTCGGAGTCGGAATCGGAGCCGGAGTCGGAGTCGGGTTTTTTTGGGGACCTGGAGTCAGAGTCGGAGTCGTCAAAACTCGATTAGCTGGAGTCGGAGTCGGCTAAATTGTATGAGCTGGAATCGGAGTCGGAGCTGGAATGGTAAACTTCTGATAGACCCGGAGTTGGAGCTGAAGTCGGAGTTGTCAAAAAAATCAATATAATTTATGAACTTATTTATCGATAGTTTTTGACAATTTGACTTGATTTTTCAGTCTCGTAAATATTTTTACCAGAAAGCTCGTCCAATTTCTTTGCATAACTTTTCTGCAGGACTTAATACAAGAAGTGGGACTCTAACTGTTTTCTATTGAGAGTTATGACAATTTCCGTAAAAAATCGAAGCAAAAAATATTCGCGTGTAGTGGATCCCTCAATAATATCGTTGAACAAGTTTAATTTTTTTAATACCTAAAGTCGGGGTGATATAATTGATGTAATTTTAATTTATTTTTCAAACATTGAATTTTCTCATGATTTATATGTATAAAGTGTGTACTGGGTTGGATCACACAATGTCCATGTACGTCTTCTCAAATAAATTCAAAAGAGCTTTAAAAAATAGTTACTTTAAAAATTGTATATTTCATAACCAGGGTATCTTTGATAGTTACTGTGTTTCTTTAAAACTCCAGCCTGAAAGTATGCAAATTGATTTTATATGTCAATTCGATCATGAAGGCTAACTTTCTTTTAATAATTCATTAAAAAAAGGACAATTCAAAATTAGTGTAGCTAGCTTTTAAACTCAAAAAAAAAAAATTAAAATCATGGTAATATTACATCTGGGAAGGAGTACATCTTTTATGTCAGAAAAAAGGTGTAATTTTACCTCAGGAAATGTGTAATTTTACCACTTTTCTGGTGTAATGCCACTTTTTCAGTCTAAATTGAGGTAAAATTACATCATAAAAGAGGTAATATTCAATCTTCCAAAATTACAGCTTCCAATCTTACATTATTTTTTACTGTGTAAGAAATGGTTAAGAAACATACTGACCGTGGTAGAGAAGTGTTCAAAGTACCTCAAGAAGAACTTTTCATAAAATTTTGACAAGTTTCAAAAGTTAGTTAACTATAGTTAAGAAAATGTTGATGAAAGTCATTATTTTAAACTTCTCAAAGTGTCATGATTTTCTCAATGAACATGATTTTTAATCGGAAAACGGAATGCATTTTCGGATTCTTTGGACAATTTTCCACTAGGAGAAGGTTAAAACAGTTTGTAAGTAAAAAATAATATGTGTTTTTGAAACACAATTAAAAAAAATATTCAAATTTATAGGCAATTTCAGTTGAACAAATTTCATGTAATATGTGAAAACTTGTATTTCATGCTTCAAATTCAGTATAAAATGCAATATAAATCGATAATTTTATAAACAAAACTAGTTTTAACAAATATCAGGCCATATTCCGACTTTTTAACAATTTTACCTTAAATTTATATGTATTTTGCTAAAATGCTTATACACTTAGTTATCTAAATATAAACATTGATTTTTTTTTTCTTAAAAATTATATCAGCTACTTTAGTGATGGTACATATATCCTGCAAATTAAGTTTGAACATCTTAAATATGATTTTAACAAGAAAAACTATGACTATCAAAGTCACCCCGGAATTAAATCTAAGAATTTTCAACGTAACTTTTTTTCTAAACATTATTCAAAATGCTTATTTTCCGAAATAGTGCATGGACTTTGTGTGGCCTACTCCAGTACATGTTTTAAAAATAATAATCTTGAGAAAAACCTTACCTGTTGAAAAATATTCTAAAAACTCATTGAAATCCTATCAAAGTCACCCCGGTTTAAGGTAATTTTTTTCCAACAATTTCCAATTTTCCAATTTTTTAAACAACAAAACTTAAATTTAGTTAGAAAATTGTTGTGCTGAAAATGCGTTTAAATGTGAAGATATTTTTGATTTTTGTTTCAATGACGTTGAATACATGTAACATAGAACAACGAACACTTATCTACCAAGCTTAGTATGGTTCCATACCACTCTTTTTGTATAAATAATTCGTATTTATCATTTTGCAAAACACCCCGAACATAAATGTCACCCCGGTTTACAGTATTCGCGCAAGTGTGAACTGAAATGTGAGTGATGTGATGAATTAGTTTTTTTTTTAAATATTTTAAATACAGATTAGGAGTCAGAGTCGGAGTCGGAGTTGGAGTCAACAACCCACTCGGAAAATAATCTGGTAAATTTGAGTGTCTGGCGCTGGCGGACGTTTGTCGTGCAGTTCAGACACACTTGGCACACTTATCCTAGACAAGTTTTGTGTAACGCCAGATGAATCTGGCGAAAATCTGTGCTGTCTGGCACAAAAATCAACCGGTTCAATCGGTTGAACCGTGCACGACCGGTTTGTGTCATATTCGCCAGAAATCATGGCAGAAATCTGGGGTAAATCTGGGGGAAATTCTGCCAGATGGCTGGCGCAAGCCCCCAGACGAACGCCAGAATTGTGTCCGCCATTTCCGACCGGGAAGTTGTGGAAAGCTGGAGTCGGAGTCGGCTAGATTCGGTAGGCCGGAGCCGGAGTCGGCTTAACTCAGAATACCGGAGTCGGAGTCGCTTGAAATATGACCCGACTCCGCAGCCCTGATACAAACTTTACTCTTCTTATAAAAAAAAAACAAAAAAAAACATATTTTTTCCTAAGCTTCTGTGATCTTTGGCACAATGATTCAAAATATTCATGAAATCTCAATAATTTTTTTTCGGGACTTTTTTCTACGAAAATTTCAATTCCAAGCAATAAATATTGATATACCTCGTGATTTTCCGCGGAAGTTTTTGAAGGAAATAACTTACACTGGAATTAGCATTGGCCTTAGGAATTTATGTTTTTTTTTTTTGTTAAATATACTTTTGCAAGATATCAAAAGTATGTTCGAACAAAAATATGGATTCAATTTTTGATTAAAGCTTCGCAATCGTAAAGTACTGCAAAAAAATGACTTTTTATCAGTAGAAGTCGTGGCTAAGCATTTCTGTCTATTGTTCTAAAGAAAAGATTGGAGATTTGCATTTAAAATTGCTTCAATGAATTGACTTTACAGCTGTCGGCCTTTATTGCTAGGACCAACCACTAGTGTCCTTGTAGTTAAATGGAAGACACTAGTGGTAGGTACTGAGCAATTCTCTACGAAATCGGTCTTTTTTCTTCAATTTTAATTTTTGTATTTTTTAATCCGGCTGAAACTTTTTTGGTGCCTTCGGTATGCCCAAAGAAGCCATTTTGCATCATTAGTTTGTCCATATAATTTTCCATACAAATTCGGCAACTGTCCATACAAAAATGATGTATGAAAATTCAAAATCTGTATCTTTTGAAGGAATTTTTGATCGATTTGGTGTCTTCGGCAAAGTTGTAGGTATGGATACGGACTACACTGGAAAAATAATACACGGTAAAAAAATTCGGTGATTTTTTATTTAACTTTTATCACTAAAACTTGATTTACAAAAAACGCTATTTTTAATTTTTTTATTTTTGATATGTTTTAGAAGACATAAAATGCCAACTTTTCAGAAATTTCAAGGTTGTGCAAAAATCACTGACCGAGTTATGAATTTTTAATCAATACTGATTTTTCAAAAATCGAAATTTTGGTCGTAAAAATTTTCAACTTCATTTTTCGATGTAAAATCAAATTTGCAATCAAAAGTGCTTTACTAAAATTTTGATAAAGTGCACCGTTTTCAAGTTATAGCCATATTTAAGTGACTTTTTGAAAATAGTCGCAGTTTTCATTTTTAAATTAGTGCACATGTTTGCCCAGTTTTGAAAAAATATTTTTGAAAAGCTGAGAAAATTCTCTATATTTTGCTTATTCGGACTATGTTGATACGACCTTTAGTTGCTGAGATATTGCAATGCAAAGGTTTAAAAACAGGAAAATTGATGTTTTCTAAGTTTCACCCAAACAACCCACCATTTTCTATCGTCAATATCTCAGCAACTAATGGTCCGATTTTCAATGTTAATATATGAAACAATTGTGAAATTTTCCGATCTTTTCGAAAAAATATTTTTGGAATTTTCAAATCAAGACAAACATTTTAAAAGGGCGTAATATTGAATGTTTGGCCTTTGTGAAATGTTAGTCTTGATTTGAAAATTCCAAAATATTTTTTCGAAGAGATCGGAAAATTTCACAAATGTTTCATATATTAACATTGAAAATCGGACCATTAGTTGCTGAGATATTGACGATAGAAAATGGTGGGTTGTTTGGGTGAAACTTAGAAAACATCAATTTTCCTGTTTTTAAACCTTTGCATTGCAATATCTCAGCAACTAAAGGTCGTATCAACAAAGTCCAAATAAGCAAAATATAGAGAATTTTCTCAGCTTTTCAAAATATTTTTTCAAAACTGGGCAAACATGTGCACTAATTTAAAAATGAAAACTGCGACTATTTTCAAAAAGTCACTTAAATATGGCTATAACTTGAAAACGGTGCACTTTATCAAAATTTCAGTAAAGTACTTTTGATTGCAAATTTGATTTTACATCGAAAAATGAAGTTGAAAATTTTACGACCAAAATTTCGATTTTTGAAAAATCAGTATTGATTAAAAATTCATAACTCGGTCAGTGATTTTTGCACAACCTGAAATTTCTGAAAAGTTGGCATTTTATGCCTTCTAAAACATATCAAAAATAAAAAATTAAAAATAGTGTTTTTTGTAAATCAAGTTTTAGTGATAAAAGTTAAATAAAAATCACCAAATTTTTTTACCGTGTATTATTTTTTCCAGTGTAGTCCGTATCCATACCTACAACTTTGCCGAAGACACCAAATCGATCAAAAATTCCTTCAAAAGATACAGATTTTGAATTTTCATACATCATTTTTGTATGGACAGCTGCCGAATTTGTATGGAAAATTATATGGACAAACTAATGATGCAAAATGGCTTCTTTGGGCATACCGAAGGCACCAAAAAAGTTTCAGTCGGATTAAAAAATACAAAAAAAATCGAATGACCGAAATCCTAGAGAACTGCTCTACTAGCAATAGTGGCCGACAGCTATAAAGTCAACTTCGTTTTTCAAGGAATTGAAAATTGGACTCACGGATGCTAAATATTATTAATTGAAATTGCTCTGATCTACAAAATATATTTTAAAATTTAAAGTCCAAAAACTTTTATTTGCGACTGTTGCAAATGGTAGGGTTGATGTTCTTAAATTAAAAAAAAAAGTTTTTCGAGGATCACAAATCTTTACTAAAAGGATATATTAAAAAAGGAAAAAAGACAGTAAGGTTGACAGAATAAGTTTTTGTTATGAATGTAAACAATAAAAATTACTAAATTTATCTATGAGAGCAACATTTTCATCCATATATAGTGAGAATGATGCATGAAATCAAATAAAACAAGAATAAACAGCATCTTCTATTTCGGTCTTTTTATTTTTGGTACATTTTCATTTTGTTATTAAATTATTGTCTTTTACGAGACGGTTTATTTGCACCGTACACAGTATAACTTTGCGAATTTCTCCAACGCTTTGAACTCACTCTATTTCCATGCCTTTACTTACGGTGCTTTAGGATAATCATCTTCCCTTTCATATTTTAGCTGGTCGACGTCCTAGCACTCGAAGCATCAAGCCATCGTGAAATCAAAGAAAGCACCACACTTTGTGTGCTTTTTGCGTATTAACAATATTTACGATCGAATAATGAATTACGTTCCTCGTTTGAAGCATCATTCCTTCATGCCAATTTGCTGCTGCTGCCGCTGCTTCAGAGTGTGGGCGTGTGTTGGAAGAAATTTGCCGGAAAATGAGGAGGAAAAGCACTTTTTCTTCTCGGCTTACCTTCTTCCATTACGGCCTCACGCCTCATAAGATTAGACGTCGACAAAAGGTAAATCGGATAAGGTTTTTATTTTTGACAAAGAACTTTGTCCTAAGGGCTCTATTCTGGTGAGGTGTCAATCCAGAAAACCGAAAAATGTCGCGCGTTACGAAAATGTTGCATGCTTGGTACTGGGGAAGAGGTCTGCGACGCAACAAGGCACTGTTGCGTCACCATTTCGAGCCAATATAAACCCCGCTCGATCCGCCCAAGAAAATCACTCTATCGCTGGACGCCGAGAAGTGAACAACAACCTGGACCTGGAAGCAGATGGCCTGGAGGCCAAGAAGCAGATGGCCGAAAAGCAGCTGGCCTGGAGCAAGGAGCAGCCCAAGCGGAGGCAGGCCAGCCGGAATATTCTGGCCACAAGACACGGAGTGGCCAGAACCCTCAGGGGTGTTCCGATGGAAGGCCATACGAGACTGGGCAATATGGGTATCAAACTTCTTGGATTTTGATACTGGTGATGAAAATGGCCATTTTGACAGTATTGGCCACAGCCAGGAGTGCCGGTGCCCTCAGGGAGGTTGTCCCGGGAGGACATTTACCGAACCATACGATTTTGGGCAATATGGGTATTAAACTTCTTGGTTTTTAGTACTCGTAAATAGAATGGCCATTTTGACAGTATTGGCCACAACCTGGAGTGGCCAGTGCCCTCAGGGAGGTTCTCCGGGGATGACATTTACCGAACCATAAGATTTTGGGCAATATGGGTTTCAATACTGGTAATGAAAATTTTCGCTGTGAAAAGAAATGATTAAATAAATTGCGCAAATGGCGCGAAATGCAATTTTACAGTTTGAAAAGAATAACTCTTTCGGGAGATTTCGTGAGTCTTGAATAAGACTATTTGGTTTTTGGGTTTTTTTTATGGTGTTGATCCGGAACGGTCCGTTGGCGACGGATTTCTGGCAGCCAATCAAATCCTCCACGAAAAGGGTCCTCTCCATCGGATTTCGTCCAAACGTGCCGGCCGTTTCGTCCTCGTCGATGTTGTTCGTCCAACTTGTCAATCGCAACTGAACCTCGACCCAGCGAGAGGGCGTCGGTCGCGCAATTTTCGTTTGCCATTGCGCGTGTGTGTGTGTGAGAGAGAGGGAGAACACATGGCGCGATGAATTTTGCTCTGCAAGAGCGTCACCTCAAAACAAAATGGCGGTCTGCTGCTCTTGAAGAATATTTTCGCTGTGAAAAGAAATGATTAAATAAATTGCGCAAATGGTGCGAAATAGAATTTTCACAAAGAACTTTGCTCTAAGGGCTCTATCTGCGGTGTCAATCCAAAATTTTCGCGAAGCGGAAACGTTACGTGACGGTCTTCTTCTTCGCATTACTTTGAGAGCTATTCCCCGCCTTTTTCGAAGCCAACCAACATTCTTCACATTCTTCTTGGCATTCCTCTTTTCTTTAGGAAAGCTATGCTCCGCCGTTTTGGGAGCTATTGCCGACACAAAAATTATAAATATTGGTTTAGCTACATACTCAAGTTCAGAATATCTCTGGCTGTGGAAGAGGGCACATCGTAACTCCTGAGCCACGGCAGATAACGGAGGGAGTGAAAGAGAGATGCTTGATGCGCTGGCAACTCTCTACATTCAATGTCCTTTCTTCTCCCATTTTTCTTTAGTCAGCTCTTCATATATGTACGTCATTTTCTTCGTGACGTTGTAGCCATCGCTAACGCACTATGGCTTCAATATCTTAAAGTGGCCTGGGTTTTAAGTAAAATTAGTTAAATTTGGACATCTTACTGGCCACATTGAGGAAGCAGTTTGGAGGACCATCCGGAGCAGCCAGTCAAGGATCGATCAGGAGAAGCAGTGGAGCGCATCAGCAAAATAATATGGTCCTTTTCAGAACCACCATTCTCACGAAAGAGTTGATCTTCATTTCAAATTGTTTGCTAGTTCGCTACTAGCAATGCTTCTGGTGGGAGTCTGGACCCCTAAGAAATCCAGTCTTTTTTGGAAGCCGTGAGAGATTTATTTCTTTTGCGGCTGCAAGATAAAAAAAATCTGGAGTTTAATTTGAAAAGGTCCAATAAACTTAATTTCCAATATTTGCTTTTAGGGTGTTTTGTAATACCCCTGACTAAAGGCGGTTTCAAAAACACCCAAAAAGCAAAAACTGGAAATTTAGTTTATTGGACCTATTCAAAAACAAAAAAAAGGTGCAGGTGGTTATGTTCTACATGACCAATATGACAAAGAACTTTATAAAAAACTCCTTAAAAAAATATTATTATTTTTATTTATTTTTTAAAATCATTGCCTATTTATTGATTCCTAAATAATTTAATCTAATTTAATGTTTTCAATCATTGGCACCTCGGTGGAAATAAATTGCCAAAACATGGTATGGCCACTCTAGGTTGTGGCCACCACTATCGAAATGGCCATTTTCATTACTAGTATTCATTATTCATACCATCAGATTGGGTAGTCAGATCTTCATAATTCAGGGCACCTATGTGCTTATAACTTTTGGTAGGATTGTCAGATCTTCAATTTTTTGAACTCGATGAAAAGGTGTTCTAATTACCTATCCAACGACAGGTCGCATGATAGATCCGGACAACGTTTTCATCGAAATATATGAGATCCGGCCTCTAAAAAGTTCATAAATAACACTTAAGTGCGTATAACTTTTGATAGGGTCTTCAAATCTTCTTTCTTTTGACTTTATTGAAAAAAAATGTATAACATGACAGGGTTTCTTACAAAAACCACCCTTTTGCCTTCCTCACCTCACTGAGGCAAGGCTATAAAATCACTCAAAAATTGAACTTTTTAAATAAGCCTCCCAGATATACCTTTACGTATACATATCGACTCAGAATCAAATTCTGAGCAAATGTCTGTGCGTGTGGATGGACGTAGAATTTTTTTTCTCACTCACTTTTCTCGGAACTGGCTCGACCGATTTTGTCCGGATCTATGTTTTTGGATTTGCCTTCAGGTTCTTTAAGTCTTTTTAAATTTCATCCGGCTTGGTGCAGTACTTTAAAAGATATGTTCGAAAAACTGTTTTGGTTGATACTAAAAGGGTCATTATTTACATAATTTGAAAGCTCCGGCGGATAGCTGTCGGAACTTTACGCTCAGTGCACGCACACAAACACTGCAGTGCTTTCAAATGGTTCATTAAATTTATCATACCTAGATGGCAGCACTCAGATGTATAGTGTCTTTACTAAGTAAGCGTTAGCCAAAGCTTTCGTAGTGTGTGGTTGCAAGGCTTTTAGGAGGAAGGCAGCAACCACCTTCCGGTGGATTAAGTAACGTTTTTTACAATCTCCGAACTTTTGCTAAAATAGTTTTTTTAGCATAACTTTTGAAGTACTTAACTAAACTTTATAATTTTCAATAGCGACTTATGGGACCATAAGACGGATCGAATGAGACTAAAACGGTCCAAATCGGTTCAGCCTGGGCCGAGATAATCCAGTGCAAAATTTTTTGATCAACATCTCGCCACACACACAGACATTTGCTTAGAATTTGATTCTGAGTCGATATGTATACGTGAAGGTTGATCTAGGTGGTTAAATTAAGAATTTCGTTTTTCGAGTGATTTTATAGCCTTTCCTCAGTAATCTGAGGAAGGCAAAAAGATTTTATTTCGAGAGCTTTGTGCAAAGATCTTTGTCATACTGGTCATGTGTAACATAACCACCTGCACCTTTTTTGGAGGACGATCCTTTGAAGGATGATGAAAATTCCAGCAGCGTGAGAGTGCGTGCTGCAGACTGGGGCAATAAAATCAAATTTATGTAGATCAGTGAATTTATTAGATGGCATTTCGGTGGACGATTTTTTTCGGGAAGGGAGTTTTGAATAAGAGTTTATGATTTTGGAAATATGCAAGAGTTATTTAGGTTTGAAAACAAATTTTCATGAATTTGCCGCTTAAATGGAATTATTTCAAGAACTTCCCAAGCTCATTTCAAAGCATATCAAGTGGATAGTAAAAAATGGCGCAATTTCCTTCAGCAACAGGCAATTTTCCACGGCGAAAGCACACCTCAGGAAATGCACCTACTTGAACCCCTTTTGCTGAACATCGCTTTCCTCCGCAAAACAATACGTGTTCTTTATGATTCGTGCCCTGGTGGAATTAATTAAGCATTGCGATAGCGATCAACAGATTGAGCATCAATTTGCATCGAATTAACCTCGAAACTGTTTAGTACAGTGCGGGGTAGTGGGCGCCCCTACCATCAAGGTCTTGAAACCGTTTTTTTTTGTTTACTACGAAAGCTTCACTAAACAACATTGGCAACACAGCAACGACGTTTTTCCCACACAACACTATGAGGAACATTTTTAATGATTGAATTTCGTGCATCACGAAAAAAAGGGTTGTTCGTGATGGCAGTTCAGAAATCGACTTGGTTCGAGGTACCGCAATTCATAAAAAAACAACACAGCTTTTAAAGTGACCTTAAACAAATCCAGAATCCAATGATCTCCTCAAAGATTCCAATTTATTAGTACTGGACTATCCATTAAAACCACAGACTGACTCTCCCCACCCCAAAGAGAAGCTTGCGGTAAACTTGGCCAAGAGAAATCATATTGTGTCAGACGGTAGCACCCATCTTGTAGTTTTTCCTATGATGCTCACCCAGCAAAAAATTGCATGAAAACACAACATTTAAAATGCCAGCTGCCAAGAAAAGAAGAAAAAAAAAACACAATACACCCGAGGGCGACACCAACGGAAATTGTTAGCTGCGCTGCATTTTTATTCCCATTTTCGCTGAGGAGCTCACACCATATATTGTTGAGACGGGGGTCGTTCATCGGTTGCGTATTTTATGGTCATTATTTTGTGTAATACTATTACTTCTTAACAAAAAAATCATAGTGTATAAAAAGTCCAGATTCGAAAATGAGCAATTCACCCAAGAATGAGCATTTTTGCTGTTGAATTAATTTTATTTTTGTTTTGTTTTGCTATTTTTGTTGACTCGGAGGAAACTATTTAAACTTAGTACTTTTTTAATGACCAAAAAAGACGTTTTGCATCATTAGTTCGTCTATTTAAGTCTTTTTATAACTTTGGCAGCTGTCCACACTTAACACCTATGAAAATATTCGAAATTTCGTATCTTGAAAAAGTTTTTTTTGCATGGTTTAGATATTGCTTTGGACTTCTCAGCAAAAAAGTACATACAGAATTAAAAATTGTTTGTTAAATATCATTCCAGGTTAATTTAATTTTAATTTTTTGAAAAAAGAGTTCACTTTATCTTTAGATTTGAAATCACATATGCAATCACAAAGTTCAGTACATAATATTTGATATCCCTAACCGTTTTCAAGCTATAGCTTATAAAAATATTTTTTCGTTAAAATGTTACTTTTCTCCTGTAGAATTCACAATCAAGCTTGACTATCTCTGGAAAGAAGAGATCAGAAAATTTCCTAAAATAGGACAAATTGTTGTTAAAATACAGCCTGTGAAAAGAAAGCAAACAGGAAAGTTGGAGTAAAATAGGTTAAACTGAATTTCAATATCAATTTTTCGATCAATTGTACATTTTATTGAATTATAAATCAAATGGTTCAACAGTCTTTTTTTGCCAATACGATCAATATGACTTGAACTTTCTCGTTGTTTTGAAAAACTATTCTGGTTCAATAAAAAAAGCGTTTATCTCCCCATTCAAAAGTTTGCTTGAAAAAATCAAAATTTTTAATTTTTTTGGGACCATCAAACCAGATCATCCAAATATCGTCAAAATTTCACAGGATTCACACAAATCTTAGGTGTTGTAAAGGGCCTAATTTTGAAAATCAAAAATTATATTTTCAAGCAAAATTTATTTTTGATTTTTATCTTAACAGCAAACAAGCAATCATTTTTATACAGGGAATGAAGATACGATTTAAGTTAGTATGTTTATGAAGATGGTCAAAAAAGCGATCTAAAATGTCTGAATATTTACTCTGCTCAAATGGTATTTTCAGTAATTTCTAAAAGTTTACTTCAATTATATAATCGTATATGCAATCAAGCATCATACAACCAACGTCCCTGCAATATCGATTCAAAAAAAAACAACTGTATCTTTATAACTTTACTTTTACAAGAATAGAAGCTGTTTGCCGATCATTTTAAATGAATTCAATTGTTTGAAATTAATCTGAGCAATCTTTTCAAACATAGTTCTAGAAAATTCTGTTTTTCATAACATCTTATCATGTAGCCTACACAGAAAAAAATATTCCTGTAAATTTACATTATTTATCATGTACTAAAAGGTATCATGATAAATGATGTATATTTACATTAGGTTCATTGGAAATTTACATTAGATTCATTGGAAATTTACATTAGTTTTGAAAATTTACATTACTTTTGGAATTTACATTAGTTCAAATCAACTAATTCTGATTGGCCAATGGGAATGAGAAGCTCGACTTGGAATGCAGTAGGAAAAGGTTGTGGCCTATGTTCTATTTTAAAATGATTGAAGCGGGCAGCAAAAGGAAATTCGGATTTTAAAAAGTTGTTTCACAGGTAGGGGACGCTTTCTCGTCGACGGCCAAGTGGAATAACGCTGGACTGGAATCGAACGGACGACGGGTAGGATGTTCGGTGTTACTGCTGCTACCCGCTGCCGACTGAGCCATCTTCGCATTTTATAAACGAGCGGCTAAAGCATCAACTTGTTCAGGTCGAGGCTCAGGCAGTGGGCAAACGAAATATGAGAGCGATAGAAAGAGAACCAAATATAACTATTTTTAGTTCGGGTAGTTTTGAAGTCAACGTTTGGCAGAAATACATTGGATATATGATTTACATTAAATAGGAATTTACAGGAAGCCGAAAACGGGTAGAAATTCATCAGATTTGAGTTTCCATGCTCAACGTTTCCATTAGATTCATGATTTACATTAGATTTAGATTTACATTGGAGTAATTTCCATGACTTTTTACTCCTTACATCATATTTCAACATTACATTGAGTGAGTTTACATAAGAAACAGTAATTACGTGCTGTGTAAATTTACATATTTTTTTCTGTGATGTGGCCTTTTTTTTGAAAGAAGAAATCTTCTACGAAATCGGTATTTTTTTAATTAATTTCAATTTTTGAATATTTTAATCCGGCTGAAACTTTTTTGGTGCCTTCGGTATGCCCAAAGAAGCCATTTTGAATCAATAGTTTGTCCATATAATTTGCCAAACTATTTTTTCAGCTGTCCATACAAAAATGATGTACAAAAATTAAAAAATCCACATTTTTTGAAGCAATTTTTTGATCGATTTGGTGTCTTCGGCAAAGTTGTAGGTATGGATATGGACTACTCTGAAAAAAATGATACGAAAACGAGGTTGACTTTATAGCTGTCGGTCACCGTTGCTAATACCAACCACTAGTGTCTTCCTTTTAACTACAAGGACTTCGCCGCCCTGGGCTCCTAAGTGTTTGAGTACGGCACGGAGCGATGGCGCCGGATATCCATATTTTACACTTAGAATTTTGAGAGCGCCCGCCGCGGGATTCGAATTAGAAACCTCTGGATCGAAAGTCCAGTGCGCGGTCCGATTGATCCACACGGGCGGGACTGAAAAAAATGATACACGGTTAAATAATTTGGTGAACTTTTACTTCACTTTAAGGCACTGAAAAACTTGATTTGCAATGATAATAACAATATTTTTATTTATTTTTTCATTTTCTGATAGGTTTAAGATAACATCAAATGCCAAATTTTCAGAAATTCCTAGAACGGGCAAAACATCTTTGCCCTAGTTATGAATTTTCGAATCAATACTGATTTTTTCAAAAAACTGAATATTGTTCACAATTTTTTTTAACTTGCTTTTCGATGTAAAATCGAATTTGTAATCAGTGGAAATTTTATAACTTACTTTACTTACTTTATCAGCAACAGGTCTATCGACCCAACGCTGAACTAATCGAAGATTTCCAGGATGCTCGATCTTGAGCCGCTCGTCTCCAGTCGCCCACAATGTTGGCCGCTCTTGCATCTTCGTCGACTGCACACAGCCAACGCGTACGAGGCCTTCCACGAAGCCGACGACCCCTTCCAGGTTCGCTGCTGAATATCGTTTTAGCCGCCCGCTCGTCCGACATTCTGGCTACATGTCCAGCCCACTTTAGCCTGTCGTGCTTGATGACTTTTACGATATCAGCATGTTTGTAGTCTTGGTACAGCTCGAAGTTCATGCGCCTGCGCCACCGGTCTCCTACTTGCTTGCCGCCGAAGATAGAACGCAGGATTCTCCGCTCGAAGACCCCAAGTGCTCTCTGGTCAGCCTCCTTTAGCATCCACGACTCGTGACCGTAAAGAGCTACAGGGAGTATCAAGGTCCTGTACAGCGTGATTTTCGTAGGCGTCCTTAGGCTGCGGGACCTTAGCTGGCTACGAAGACCGTAGAAGGCCCTGTTTGCAGCACTAATCCGCCGTTTCACTTCGCAGCTCACATCGTTGTCGCACGTCACAAGTGTACCAAGATATACAAACTCATCCACCACCTCGTATCTTTCTCCATCTATTTCCACCTCCGAAACACCATCACCTGCACTGCCACGCGCTCTGCCAGCCACCAGATACTTGGTCTTGACAGTGTTGATGGTCAGTCCGATCTTCGCAGCTTCCCGCTTGAAAGGGACGAACGCCTCCTCCACTGAACGACGATCGATACCAATGATGTCTATGTCGTCAGCGTATCCAAGCAGCATGTGCGATTTAGTGATGAGTGTTCCGTTTCTTTGCACGCCTGCCCTTCGAGCAGCACCCTCCAACGCTATGATGAACAGTAAGTTCGAGAGAGCATCGCCCTGCTTCAATCCATCCAACGTAACGAATGCTTCAGATGTCTCGTTAGCTATTCGCACGCTTGATTTTGCTCCGTCGAGCGTTGCACGAATCAGTCTAATTAGCTTCGCCGGAAAGCCGTGTTCTAGCATAATTTTCCAAAGTTCGTTTCATTTGACTGAATCGTACGCCGCCTTGAAGTCGATGAACAAATGGTGTGTTTGCAGGTTGTACTCCCGGAACTTGTCAAGGATTTGTCGCAGAGTGAACATCTGGTCCGTCGTTGACCGACCCGCTCGAAAACCGCACTGGTATTCGCCGACAAAGGTCTCAGTCAACGGTCTCAGCTTGCTCCACAGGATTTGGGATAGTACTTTGTACGCTGAGTTGAGGATTGTGATGCCTCGATAGTTGGCACAATCGAGTCTTTGCCCTTTCTTGTAGATTGGGGTGATGAGCCCGTCTAACCAGTCGGTCGGAAGCTGTTCTTTGCACCAAATTCGCTGGACGATTTGATGCAGAATCTCGATCATCCGCGCGCTCCCGTGCTTGAAAAGTTCGGCCGGAAGTCCGTCCTTTCCCGCGGATTTCGCGTTCTTGAGCTCCTTTACGGCTTTTTCCACGTCCTCCAACGTAGGCGGGTCCACAGCTATTCCATCATCCTCAACGTTCATCCTGTCCTCGACGATTCCCTCTCGCGTCTCACCGTTCAACAGCTGTTGGAAGTGCTCCTTCCACCTGGCCGCTACAGGTCACCTTCCCTGTCGTTGCACATAACAGCCCTAGTAACATTTTTAAACTTACAGGTTTTATCATGGTTCTGAAAACCCTGATACGGCCTAAATAGGCTTTTATGGCCTACTTAAAACCTAAAATGTTCTTGGGAGGGGAAGGCGTCGCTTTCTTTCTTACACCGTTGACAGTTGCATAAAACCTCCGCTTATCGTTCGCGTTGTACTGTGCTTGAGCTTCGGCAAGTACTCTCTCGTCGTACTCCCGTTCTTTTCGGCGGTGGATTCGTTTCTCAGCTCGTCGCAGCTCACTGTATCGCTCACAGTTTCGGCGCGTACCCTTAACCAACATACGTTTCCTGGCCTCGTTCTTCTCGTCCGTCACTCGCTGGCACTCCGCATCGAACCACCCTTTGGGTTTGCATCCTCTGGTCGTGCCGATCACTTCGGTAGCCGTTGTGTTAACGATGCTCTGGAGGGCTCCCCATTGCTCGTCCAGGTTACCTGTAGGCGCGTCCTCGTTGATCCGCTCGTCGAGCTTCCGACTGTACTCTGCAGCAACGTCGCTGCTCGCGAGGCGCTGGACGTTCAACCGCGCTATCCTCGCAGTCCGCGGGGTCAACACGTTCGACAGCCTAGCTCGGATCTTGCACGCTACCAGGAAGTGATCAGAGTCGATGTTCGGTCCTCTGTACAATCGGACGTCCATCACGTCCGAGAAGTGGAAATTTGATAAAGTGAACCGTTTTCAAGTTATAGCCATTTTCGGTAACTTTTTTGAAAATAGTCGCAATTATTATTTTTTTTAAATTGTTTGACCATTTTTCAAAAAAAAAATGATATGCTGAGACAATTTTTTAAATTTTGCTATTTTGAAATTTGTTGATACGACCTTAAGTTGCTAAAATATTGCCATGCAAATATTCAAAAACAGGAAAATTAATGTTTTCTAAGTCTCACCCAAACAACCCGCGATTTTCTAATGTCGGTATCTCAGCAACTAATGGTCCAGTTTTCAATGTTAAAATCTGACAAATTCGTGAAATACTCCGATCTCTTCGAAAAAAATATTTTCAAAAATTTAAAATCAAGACTAACATGTCAAACGGGCCAAACATTCAATATAACGCCCTTTTGAAACATCGAAAAATGAAGTTGAAACATTTTTGCGACCAATATTTCGATTTTTTGAATAAATCTGTATTGATTCAATAAATCAAAATTCGGTCAAAGATTTTTTGCCCATTCTGGAAATTTCTGATAAGTTGGCATTTAATGTCCTCTAAAACATATCAAAAAGTTTTTTTTTTGCAATTAAAGTTTCAGTTACAAAAAGTGAAATTAAAAATCACCAAATTATTTTTAACCATGTATCATTTTTTTTTTCAATGTAGTTCTTATCCATACCTACAACTTTGCCGAAGACACCAAATCGATAAAAAAATTCATTCAAAAGATACAGATTTTAGAATTTTCATACATCATACCAAATTTGTATGGAAAATTATATGAACGAACTAATGATGCAAAACGGCTTCTTTGGGCATATCAAAGGCACTAAAAAAGTTTCAACCGGATTAAAAAACACAAAAAAAACGAATGGTCGAAATCTCAGACAATTGCTCACCTCCAAGACATTCGCTCTCGGGGTAATGATGACTGTGAGCGGACTGTTTTCAGAAAGAACTGGATTAAATTTGGTCAAATTAAAATTGAAATGGTACATATATAAGGCAAAAGGAAACAGTCAAGAATGGATTAAATATTTCTGACTCCATAACTAATATTTTTATTATCACAATTAAAATGCTTCAAAAACATAGTAACATCTGATTAATCTCTTAAACAAAAACAGTTGCTTTAAATAACAATTATGAAAATATAAGAAGTTTTGTTCATTAACTTAAATTATAACTAATACCGAACAATAAAGAGAAAATATTTTTTTTTCGACTCCGCTCATAAAATTTAGCCGACTCCGACTACGACTCCGACTTCACAGCCCTGGTATCTACTGAACGTTACTTTTAGAAGAATAGAAGCTGTTTTTCGATCATTATAAATAAATTCATTTGTTTGATATTAATCTGAGCAATCTTTTCAAACATTGTTCTAGAAAATCCTTTTTGAACAGACTTTAAATTTGAAATTTGCTTTTTTGCATTTTTTTAATTAAACAGGCAAACTTAAATTCGACTATAGTAAACTCAGATCTTGAATTTGATGTTTAAAGGTAGATTAAAAATCATAAGAAATATAATCCAATGATTCTATAATCAAAATTTCTTAAGAAACCTTCGAAAATTCGTGGCTTCGGACAAGATTCTGATTCTTCTGTATAATGACATCGTCATGCAACATTTATTTTCAGCCTTAATCTTAAGTACTGTAAAACATATTGAAAACAATTGTTTATCTTAGTTGAGTGTCAAAGCCTCAGTTTATTTCCTGAAATTAAAAAAAAGATTTATTCATTTTAATGATTCTGTGTCATTTGAGTTTGGTCCCTTTTTGACGTTATTTACACGTGCCGGTTGCCTCAGATAGCTGTCTCAAACATCGTTTGCCAAAGGAAAATTACAAATTTGTCACCTACGGCCACAGTTCTAGTGTACATACAGTGTAAATTGGTTGCCTAAGATAGTAATAAATTTAAAATATCTTTGTTGAAACCAAGTGGCCAGCAGAGCCATTTTTATATCTCGGTTCTTCTTGTGAATCAAGTGGACGGCAATCCAACGGCAACCAGATGTCCGGCGGCTATGCTGTACCCTTGCTGGTCGGCTTCCTCCTGCTCGTAATTGTCAAAATTTACGGAAAATGTAAATATGTTTATTCCGGATACGGATGATGATGATTTAAACTTTGTTTGTTTAGTGCAATTTTTTTTTTCAAATGATGCTGGATTAAAATAAAAAATAACAATGCTCAATCAAAAGAAATCATTAAGGTATCAAAACTTCAGAAAATAAAGCTGAGTAAAAATGTTCAATGTCAATCACAAACGACAAAATCAACTAGTCAAATAGCTGAAACAATGAACAGTCAAACAATCAAATCCCCACAACGAAGCTAACTTCAAATTAAAAATGAAACTCGCCAAAAGGGACCAAACGTGAGAACCCAAATCAAAGCGCCGTCACAGCTGCGAACCGCACACAAATAATGAAGAGAAACGTCCAGCCGGACGGGCTGCGCATACAAATTGACCCCTCGGAGAGGGGGGGAGCGGAAAGTCAATGTTTAATTTATCCTCGCCACGCAAATTAAGGGTGGGCTTTTCGAGAGGGGTCAAAATTCACACACACACACACGCACATAATCACACGCCCAGCTGGGATCCAACGAAGGGATGGCCGTCCTGCATAACAATAACAAACTTTTTTTTTGCGAGGGAGGTCGTACGGGTTGACCCGGGATCACCTAAAATTCCGCAAGGGTTCGTGGGGGGGTTGGAATTGGGAGTGCAAAAAAAGGTTACATTCAGGTCACTCCCTAGGGAGTTGAGCCTAGATTCGAGACTTGTGGTGGAATTTATTGTAGCTCAGAAGAGAACTTTTTTTTATAATTTGTTTTATTTATGTAGTCAAGTCCAAGATCTATTTTTCCAAGAAATTTAAAAATAAATTAACGTTTTATAGTAAATTATTCCCAAAGAACTGACACATAACCAAAGCTTTCAACCCTTCTTTAAAATGGCTGCTGCACACTCTGCGGAAAAAAGGTAAAGGGCAACATGAAAGCTTTTAACCTTTCAAATATGAGAGGAAGACATGCCCGAAGTCATAAAGCAAGTGCCTTTCATTGTCGCTTATCTTTATTATTTTTTTTTGCTGGTGAAATGATTAGTGATGGTAATTACCCATTTGTCACCACTCCTGTCCGAGATTAGCTTTCCTTTTTCAAGGAAGGCAGATTAAAATAGCAATTCTCTGAGATTTCGGTCTTTCGATTTTTTTTTGTATTTTTTAATCCAGCTGAAACTTTTTTGGGTGTCTTTGGTATGCCCATTAGTTTGTCCGAATCAGGAAGGTGCTGTGTCCTATCCCTCGCCTATTCCAGACCAAAATCCATGATAAAGTTGTCAGATCAAATCTGTCAGACCAAGACTGTCAGACCAAAGAACAAAAAGTAAACAATCTAGGTCTTCGACGTAGGTGCACACAAATCAAGAAAACAAAATTTTGAAGAAGAATTTTATTTTTCCATTTCAATACTGGTTTTGGGCTGCAAAATTTAATGTACTCCAGAAAATGATTCAACAGTGCGGCGTCCTGTACACCGATAATTAAATAAGCAGTTAAAAGCCTTATTCCTCGACTTAAATTTTTGATCACATTTTCGGTTTACAATCTTGAAATTATGTATGCGGATTTGTTATTAATCTCGTTCCGAATGTAAATTAAAAAAAGATCGAAAGACATAAGGTCGAATGGACAAAAGGTCGAATGCAAAAGGTCGAAAGAACAAAATACCGAATTAACACTGGAACGCCCAACGCATGTCCAACTTACACGGACGCCCAAGCCTCCCAAAAAAAGTTGGAACGGTAACTTCAACTCGCTGGTTCTCGGGCATAACTCATACAATCGGGACGATTCTTGTTCCCAGTGATTTGTAAGAATGTCTAGATGATCCTAAAATTTAGCAGAACTTGATTTGAACAAATCTGTAATTTCTGCGACCGAAAACATCGTTCCACCTTTTTAAAAACGTTACTTAATCCACCTTTAGGTGATTGGTGCCTTCCTCACATTCATAAAGTAAAGACACTACACATCCTCAAAACAGTGTATAAATAACACTTATTTTTTATCAAATTATCTGAGATCCGGCCTCAAAAAAGTGCATCAAAAACACTAAAGTACTCATAACTTTTGATAGGGTTGTCAGATCTTCAATCTTTTGGGCTTGTTGGAAAGGTCTTTTGATTACCTATCCAACGATGGGTCGCATGAAAGATCCGGCCAACTTTTTCATCAAAATATTGGAGATCCGGTTTCAAAAAAGTCTATAAATAACACTTAAGTGCTCATAACTTTTGATGGGGTTGTCAAATCTTCAATCTTTTTAACGCGTTGGAAAGGTCTTTTAAATACCTTTCTAGTAATATATAGCATGGTGGTTTTTCTTACAAAAACCACCCTTTTTACAATCTTCCGAAGTTTAGCTAAAATCGTTTTTTTAGCATAACTTTTGAAGTACTTTTCTAAACTTCATAATATTAACTAGGGTCTTGTGGGACCCCAAGACGGATCGAATGAGACCAAAACGGTCAAAATCGGTTCAGCCAGTCTGGAGATAATCGAGTGCATATTTTTCGGTGCACGGACTCACATCCAGACACACGCACAGACATTTGTTCAGAATTTGATTCTGAGTCGATAGGTATACGTGAAGGTGGGTCTACGAGGTCAAATAAAGAAGTTCATTTTTTGAGTGATTTTAAAGCCTTTCCTCATTGAGGTGAGGAAGGCAAAACGACAGCCTCCGCGGAATTTTCACGCGAAAAAAAAAGTTGGAACGATGTTTTTGATCGCAAAAATTACAGATTTGATCAAATTGAGTTCTGCAAAGTTCTAGGATCATCTAGACATCCTAACAAATCACTGGAAATAGTAATTGTCTTGATTGGGTGAGTTAGGGCCGAGAACCAGCGAGTTGAAGTTACCGTTCCAACTTTTTTGGAGCCTTGGGCGTTGGAATGTTAAGAAAAACGATTACAAAACAAAACTTTCGATGAGAGCCTAAATACAAAAATAATGAAACGCAGCTATGGAAGGTGATTGATCGTTTTTCTTTGATTTTACTTCTACATTTTTAAAAATTTAGTGGTATTCTGAATAAAAACTTGCCCCCGGAATATTGGAGACTTTTTGAAAGGACGGGGGGGAATTTCTTAGAAATAATAAAAAAAATATTGAAAAATGATTGAAAACATGCAACAATATTTAAGAAGCAAGATTTTTTTAGTTTTTCGAAGCTATTTATAATTGAAAGAATTTTCAAGTCTATAAAATATTCCAACGAATTTTATAAATAAAATGAAAACATAAAAATATTTTTGAAGTAGTATTTTTTAAACGAACCGTTAATATTTGAAGTATGGAAAAATTCACAAAATCATAAGAATAGATTTTTTTTAATTTAAAATGAAAACTTAAAAAATATTTTGTTATTCGAGCTTTTTATTTGACAGAATGAAAAAAACTCACAAAAATATTACGACAGTCAAAAATTGATTGTTTAATTCAAAAAAACTTTTAAAATACTATAGAAGTCGACTTTTTTTAAAAAGAATTCCTCATGTTCTAAAAAATGGCAAAACTCACAAAAATATCATGAATGTCAAGAAAAGGTTGTTTTTAAAAATAAAAATAAACTTCCAAAATATTTAAGAAGTCAAACGTTTTTTTTTTTTTTGGAAGAGCAGCTCATCAATAAAAGAATGGAAACACTCACTAAAATATTTTGACAATCAAGAAAAGTTTGTTTTTTAAAAACAAAATAGAAAACTTCAAAAATATGTTAGTTTGAAAGAATGGAAATCTTTTCGAAAAATGGTTTGGAAGTTAATATTTTTATTTAACAAAATAATGATCATTATCAAAAGAATGGATAAACTCACAGAAAAAAATCAGATTAATTTGTAAAAAAGAATTCAACAAATTTTCAGAAGTTTATTCTAAAAATAATTTGTTTATTTTTTTCACATTCGACATTTTGTCCACATTCGACCTTTTGTCGATTCGACCTTATGTCTTTCGACCATTTGGCATACAACCTTATGTCTTTTGACCTTTTGTCGTACATGCAGTTTGTCCATATAATTTTCCATACAAATTTGGCAGGTGTCCATACAAACATAATATATGAAAATTAAAAAATCTGTATCTTTTGAAGCAACTTTTGGATCGATTTGGTGTCTTCAGCAATGTTGTAGGTATGAATTAGAATTACACTGAAAAAAATTACATACGATAAAAAATGGTGATTTTTAATTTCACTTTTTGTCACTAAAACTTGATTTGCAAAATAACACTATTTTTAAATGTTTTTTTTTGACAAAGAACTTTGTCCTAAGGGCACTGTCTACGGGTGTCAATCCAAAATTTCGCGAAGCGAAAGTGTAACGATTTGTGTCGTTTTTCAAATGCTTATATCTTCCCCCCTATTCAAACAATCTTTATGTTTTACCCATCAAACGAAAGGGGAAGACTTAAAGTTCAAGTTGACTACCTCACAAAGTTGATAAAACTTTGTTAAAGTACTTTAAAAGTTAAGATGAAAATAAAAAATGAATGCAGGAAAAATCCCGGCTGCTGATTGGCTGAAAGCACGTAGCAAATGTTGCCTCCTCTCCTGCTTTCGCGAAACTCTCTCGCGAGAATGTGGCACCGCTGTTGCCACATTTCATGCGAACTATTTAAGCTAACAGATAGCCTCAGAAAAATTCAGTAACTGACGAGGTTTCGACAAAGGCGGATCCACGGTGGTAATTTTATTGCCCACACAGACACACACGCACACATTGAAAGACACAGTTTGTGCACTAAATTGGGAGGTATTCTGTTCTTATGAAGATTGTAAGGACGGTCACCAGACCAGAATGATTTGGGGCAATGGGCTTGGGACCACAATTATACGGTATTGGCCACACCCGGAGTGGCCAGTGCCCTGGGGAAAGTTCTACCGGGGGGACATTAATCGAACCATACGACTTGGGGCAATATGGGTATCAAAATTCATGGTATTTGAAACTGGTAATGAAAATGGCCATTTTGACTGGATTGGCCACACCCGGAGTGGCCAGTGCCCTCGGGAAGGTTCTACCGGGGGGACATTAATCGAACCATACGACTTGGGGCAATATGGGTATCAAAATTCATGGTATTTGAAACTGGTAATGAAAATGGCCATTTTGACTGGATTGGCCACACCCGGAGTGGCCAGTGCCCTCGGGAAGGTTCTACCGGGGGACATTAATCGAACCATACGACTTGGGGCAATATGGGTATCAAAATTCATGGTTTTGAAACTGGTAATGAAAATGGCCATTTTGACCGGATTGGCCACACCCGGAGTGGCCAGTGCCCTCGGGGAGGTTCTACCGGGGGGACATCAATCGAACCATACGACTTGGGGCAATATGGGTATCAAAATTCATGGTATTTGAAACTGGTAATGAAAATGGCCATTTTGACTGGATTGGCCACACCCGGAGTGGCCAGTGCCCTCGGGGAGGTTCTACCGGGGGGACATTAATCGAACCATACGACTTGGGGCAATATGGGTATCAAAATTCATGGTTTTTGAAACTGGTAATGAAAATGGCCATTTTGACCGGATTGGCCACACCCGGTGGCCAGTGCCCTCGGAAGGTTCTACCAGGGGACATTAATCGAACCATACGACTTGGGGCAATATGGGTATCAAAATTCATGGTTCTTGAAACTGGTAATGAAAATGGCCATTTTGACCGGATTGGCCACACCCGGGTGGCCAGTGCCCTCGGAAGGTTCTACCGGGGGCATTAATCGAACCATACGACTTAGGGCAATATGGGTACCAAAATTCATGGTTTTGAAACTGGTAATGAAAATGGCCATTTTGACCGGAATGGCCACACCAGGTGGCCAGTGCCCTCGGAAGGTTCTACCGGGGACATTAATCGAACCATACGAGTTAGGGCAATATGGGTATCAAAATTCATGGTTTTTGAAACTGGTAATGAAAATGGCCACACGGAGTGGCCAATGCCCTGGAGAAGGTTCTATCATGGGGACTTTAATCGAACCATACGACTTGGGGCAATTTTGATACCCATATTACCCCAAATCGTATAGTTCGGTAAATGTCCCCCCGGGAAGACCTTTCTTAAAGGCAATGGCCACTCCGGGTGTGGCCAAACCGGTCAAAATGGCCATTTTCATTACCAGTTTCAAAAACCATGAATTTTGATACCCATATTGCCCAAGTCGTATGGTTCGATTAATCCCCCATTCCCGAGCTGGCGGGTGTGGCCAATCCGGTCAAAATGGCCATTTTCATTACCAGTTTCAAGAACCATTGACCCATATTGCCCCAAGTCGTATGGTTCGATTAATGTCCCCCGGTAGAACCTTTCCCAGGGCACTGACCACTCGGGTGTGGTCAACCCGATCCGGTGTGGCCAATCCAGTCAAAATGGCCATTTTCATTATCAGTTTCAAAAACCATGAATTTTGATACCCATATTGCCCCAAGTCGTATGGTTCGATTACCCCCGGTAGAACCTTTCCCAGGGCACTGACCACTACGGGTGTTGCCAATCCGATCCGGGTGTGGTCAATCCGGTCAAAATGGTCATTTTCATTACCAGTTTCAAAAACCATGAATTTTGATTCCCATATTGCCCCAAGTCGTATGGTTCGATTAATGTCCCCCCGGTAGAACCTTCCCGAGGGCACTGGCCACTCCGGGTGTGGCCAATCTGGTCAAAATGGCCATTTTCATTACCAGTTTCAAATACCATGAATTTTGATACCCATATTGCCCCAAGTCGTATGGTTCGATTAATGTCCCCCGGTAGAACCTTCCCGAGGGCACTGGCCACTCCGGGTGTGGCCAATCCGGTCAAAATGGCCATTTTCATTACCAGTTTAAAAAACCATGAATTTTGATACCCATATTGCCCCAAGTCGTATGGTTCGATTAATTCCCCCCGGTAGAACCTTCCCGAGGGCACTGGCCACTCCGGGTGTGGCCAATCCGGTCAAAATGGCCATTTTCATTACCAGTTTCAAAAACCATGAATTTTGATACCCATATTGCCCCAAGTCGTATGGTTCGATTAATGTCCCCCCGGTAGAACCTTCCCGAGGGCACTGGCCACTCCGGGTGTGGTCAATCCGGTCAAAATGGCCATTTTCATTACCAGTTTCAAAAACCATGAATTTTGATACCCATATTGCCCCAAGTCGTATGGTTCGATTAATGTCCCCCCGGTAGAACTTTCCCGAGGGCACTGGCCACTCCGGGTGTGGCCAATCCAGTCAAAATGGCCATTTTCATTACCAGTTTCCAAAACCATGAATTTTGATACCCATATTGCCCCAAGTCGTATGGTTCGATTAATGTCCCCCCGGTAGAACCTTCCCGAGGGCACTGGCCACTCCGGGTGTGGCCAATCCAGTCAAAATGGCCATTTTCATTACCAGTTTCAAAAACCATGAATTTTGATACCCATATTGCCCCAAGTCGTATGGTTCGATTAATGTCCCCCCGGTAGAACCTTCCCGAGGGCACTGGCCACTCCGGGTGTGGCCAATCTGGTCAAAATGGCCATTTTCATTACCAGTTTCAAATACCATGAATTTTGATACCCATATTGCCCCAAGTCGTATGGTTCGATTAATGTCTCCCCGGTAGAACCTTCCCGAGGGCACTGGCCACTCCGGGTGTGGCCAATCCGGTCAAAATGGCCATTTTCATTACCAGTTTAAAAAACCATGAATTTTGATACCCATATTGCCCCAAGTCGTATGGTTCGATTAATTCCCCCCGGTAGAACCTTCCCGAGGGCACTGGCCACTCCGGGTGTGGCCAATCCGGTCAAAATGGCCATTTTCATTACCAGTTTCAAAACCATGAATTTTGATACCCATATTGCCCCAAGTCGTATGGTTCGATTAATGTCCCCCCGGTAGAACCTTCCCGAGGGCACTGGCCACTCCGGGTGTGGTCAATCCGGTCAAAATGGCCATTTTCATTACCAGTTTCAAAAACCATGAATTTTGATACCCATATTGCCCCAAGTCGTATGGTTCGATTAATGTCCCCCCGGTAGAACTTTCCCGAGGGCACTGGCCACTCCGGGTGTGGCCAATCCAGTCAAAATGGCCATTTTCATTACCAGTTTCCAAAACCATGAATTTTGATACCCATATTGCCCCAAGTCGTATGGTTCGATTAATGTCCCCCCGGTAGAACCTTCCCGAGGGCACTGGCCACTCCGGGTGTGGCCAATCCAGTCAAAATGGCCATTTTCATTACCAGTTTCAAAAACCATGAATTTTGATACCCATATTGCCCCAAGTCGTATGGTTCGATTAATGTCCCCCCGGTAGAACTTTCCCGAGGGCACTGGCCACTCCGGGTGTGGCCAATCTGGTCAAAATGGCCATTTTCATTACCAGTTTCAAATACCATGAATTTTGATACCCATATTGCCCCAAGTCGTATGGTTCGATTAATGTCCCCCCGGTAGAACCTTCCCGAGGGCACTGGCCACTCCGGGTGTGGCCAATCCGGTCAAAATGGCCATTTTCATTACCAGTTTCAAGAACCATTAATTTTGATACCCATATTGCCCCAAGTCGTATGGTTCGATTAATGTCCCCCCGGTAGAACCTTTCCCAGGGCACTGACCACTCCGGGTGTGGTCAACCCGATCCGGGTGTGGCCAATCCAGTCAAAATGGCCATTTTCATTATCAGTTTCAAAAACCATGAATTTTGATACCCATATTGCCCCAAGTCGTATGGTTCGATTAATGCCCCCGGTAGAACCTTTCCCAGGGCACTGACCACTACGGGTGTTGCCAATCCGATCCGGGTGTGGTCAATCCGGTCAAAATGGTCATTTTCATTACCAGTTTCAAAAACCATGAATTTTGATTCCCATATTGCCCCAAGTCGTATGGTTCGATTAATGTCTCCCCGGTAGAGCCTTTCCAAGGGCACTGACCACTCCGGGTGTGGCCAATCCGGTCAAAATGGCCATTTTCATTACCAGTTTCCAAAACCATGAATTTTGATACCCATATTGCCCCAAGTCGTATGGTTCGATTAATGTCCCCCCGGTAGAACCTTCCCGAGGGCACTGGCCACTCCGGGTGTGGCCAATCCAGTCAAAATGGCCATTTTCATTACCAGTTTCAAAAACCATGAATTTTGATACCCATATTGCCCCAAGTCGTATGGTTCGATTAATGTCCCCCCGGTAGAACCTTCCCGAGGGCACTGGCCACTCCGGGTGTGGCCAATCTGGTCAAAATGGCCATTTTCATTACCAGTTTCAAATACCATGAATTTTGATACCCATATTGCCCCAAGTCGTATGGTTCGATTAATGTCTCCCCGGTAGAACCTTCCCGAGGGCACTGGCCACTCCGGGTGTGGCCAATCCGGTCAAAATGGCCATTTTCATTACCAGTTTAAAAAACCATGAATTTTGATACCCATATTGCCCCAAGTCGTATGGTTCGATTAATTCCCCCCGGTAGAACCTTCCCGAGGGCACTGGCCACTCCGGGTGTGGCCAATCCGGTCAAAATGGCCATTTTCATTACCAGTTTCAAAAACCATGAATTTTGATACCCATATTGCCCCAAGTCGTATGGTTCGATTAATGTCTCCCCGGTAGAACCTTCCCGAGGGCACTGGCCAGGGTGTGGTCAATCCGGTCAAAATGGCCATTTTCATTACCAGTTTCAAAAACCATGAATTTTGATACCCATATTGCCCCAAGTCGTATGGTTCGATTAATGTCCCCCGGTAGAACTTTCCCGAGGGCACTGGCCACCGGGTGTGGCCAATCCAGTCAAAATGGCCATTTTCATTACCAGTTTCCAAAACCATGAATTTTGATACCCATATTGCCCCAAGTCGTATGGTTCGATTAATGTCCCCGGTAGAACCTTCCCGAGGCACTGGCCACTCCGGGTGGCCAATCCAGTCAAAATGGCCATTTTCATTACCAGTTTCAAAAACCATGAATTTTGATACCCATATTGCCCCAAGTCGTATGGTTCGATTAATGTCCCCGGTAGAACTTTCCGAGGGCACTGGCCTCCGGGTGTGGCCAATCTGGTCAAAATGGCCATTTCATTACCAGTTTCAAATACCATGAATTTTGATACCCATATTGCCCCAAGTCGTATGGTTCGATTAATGTCCCCCGGTAGAACCTTCCCCAGGGCACTGGCCACTCCGGTGTGGCCAATACCGTATAATTGTGGTCCCAAGCCCATTGCCCCAAATCATTCTGGTCTGGTGACCGTCCTTACAATCTTCATAAGAACAGAATACCTCCCAATTTAGTGCACAAACTGTGTCTTTCAATGTGTGCGTGTGTGTCTGTGTGGGCAATAAAATTACCACCGTGGATCCGCCTTTGTCGAAACCTCGTCAGGTACTGAATTTTTCTGAGGCTATCTGTTAGCTTAAATAGTTCGCATGAAATGTGGCAACATGGTGCAAATTTTGCCTCCTCTCCTGCTTTCGCGAAACTCTCTCGCGAGAATGTGGCACCGCTGTTGCCACATTTCATGCGAACTATTTAAGCTAACAGATAGCCTCAGAAAATTCAGTAACTGACGAGGTTTCGACAAAGGCGAATATTTTGCCCACACAGACACACACACATTGAAAGACACAGTTTGTGCACTAAAAGGTATGTTCTTATGAAGATGAACGATCACCAGACCAGAATGATTTGGGAATGGGCTGGCCACTTACGGTACCACACACGGAGTGGCCAGTGCCCTGAAAGTTCTACCGGGGGTTAATCGAACCATGACTTGGGGCAATATCAATCAAAACATGGTATTTGGTAATGAATGGCCATTTGACTGGATTGCCACGGGTAGTGCCCTACCGGGGACATTAATCGAACCATACGACGGGGCAATATGGGTATCAAAATTCATGGTATTTGAAACTGGTAATGAAAATGGCCATTTTGACTGGATTGTACACCGAAGTGGCCTGCCTACCGAAGACAATCGAACATACGACAGAACATATGGGTCAAAATTCATGGTTTTTGAAACTGGTAATGGCCAGCCATTGTACACCCGGAGTGTAACCATTCGGAGGAAGGTCTTCCGGGGACATTAATCGAACTATTCGACTTGGGCAATATGGTATCAAAATTCATGGTTTTGATACTGAATGAAAATTACCATTTTGATTGGACATTTTCCGAACCATACTTGTTTTGGCAATTTTTGATACTGGACATGAAAATTACCATTTTGATTGGACATTTTCCGAACCATACTTGTTTTGGCAATTTATTTCCACAGAGGTGGCAAAGATTGAAAACATTTTATAGGAATAAATTATTTAGGATTAAATACATAGGCAATGTTTTAAAAATATAAAATAAAATAGAATATTTTTTAGGAGTTTTGTACAAAGTTCTTTGTCATATTGGTCATGTAGAACATAACCACCTGCACCTTTTTCTAATATGTTTTAGGGGACATCAAATGCCAACTTTTCAGAAATTTCCAGAACGGGCAAAAAATTTTTGATCGAGTTATGAATTTTTGAATCAATACTGATTTTTTTTTCAAAAAATCTAATTATCGGTCGCAAATTTTTTTCTAATTCATTTTTCGATGTAAAATCGAATTTGCAATCACAAAGCACTTTAGTGAAATTTGGATAAAGTGCACTGTTTTAAAGTTGTAATCATTTTTAGGGTAACTTTTCTGAAAACAGTCGTAGTTATTCATTTTTTTTAAATTAGTGCTAATAATGGACCACCTTGAAAAAATATTTTTGAAAAGCTGAGTAAATTCTCTATAGTTTGCTTTTTTGAACTTTGTTGATGCGACGTTTGGTTTTTGAGATATTGCCATGCAAAGATTTCAAAACAGCAAAATTGATGTTTTCTATGTCTCACCCAAACAACCCACCATTTTCTATAGTTGATATCTCAGCTAATAATGGTCCGATTTTTAATGTTAAAATATGACACATTCGTGAAATTTTCCGATCTTTTTGAAAACAATATTGTCAATTTTTAATTAAAGACTCATAATTAAAAATTGACAAATATTACGCCCTTTTGAAATGTTAGTCTTCATTTAAAAATTTGAAAATATTTTTTTTCGAAAATATCGGAAAATTTTACGAATGCTTCATATTTTTTAAAATTGAAAATCTGATCATTAGTAGCTGAGATCGACAATTAAAAATAGTGGATTTTTTGGGTGAGTCATCAATGTTCCTTAGGGTCGTATCAACAAAGTACAAAACACCAAATTTTGAGAATTTTCTAAGCCTTCAATTTTTTTTTAAATGTGGTCAACATGGGCACTAATTAAAAAAAAACCTATTACTGCGATTACCTAAAAATGGCTATTACTTGAAAACTGTGCAAAAATTCACTGAAGTACTTTTTGATTGAGAAATCAATTTTACATCGAAAAATTAATTTACAAAGAATTTTTGCGATCAACATTTCGAATTTTTGAAAAAAAATGTACTGATTCAAAAATTCATAGCTTGATCAAAGATTTTTTGCCCGTTCTGGAAATTTCTGAAAAGTTGGCATTTGATGTCCCCTACAACATATCAAAATATTAAAAATAAAACTCAAAAATAGTGTTTTTTGCTATTCAAGTTGTAGTGACAAAAAGTGAAATTAAAAATAATCAATTTTCTTCAACCGTGTATATTTTTTTCAGTGTAGTCCTTAGGTGACATCCATAAAGTATGTCACGCTAATATCGGCCAATGTTAACCCCCGCCCTATGTCATACTTTGTCACGCTGGTTCCGACTCCTCCCCTCCCTCGAAAAGTAGGTCACGTCTTGCTGGACCCCCCCCCATCATAGGTCGCTTTGAAAATTTACTTTAGAAATTGTTGCATGATTTATAAATGTAGGATTATTTTTTTATTCGGAGTTCAGCGACGGAGTTTATTTTTTTGCAGGTTGTGTTTGGATTTTAAATCAATTATCAAAAAGTTAGTTTCAACCCCCCTAGAGCGTGACCTACAACTTTGCCCAAATTCCTTCAAAAGATACACCGATTTCGTAGAGAATGGCTCTAAACAGTCAAAGCTGTCATTTTTGTAAGATAAAAATAAACACAAAACGAATGAAAAAAGTAATTGGAATAAAATTTAATAAAACATAAAAGATATATCGGAAGATACCAAACAATCAGTGTCCATTTGTCGATTGAAAGCAGTTCAAACGTGTTCATTTGTCACTCAACCATGGCACCGATCACACTACTTCTGCTCGCGGCTAGACTTCTGGTGTCTTCCGGAGATTACACTGCAGAGCTGACCCGCTACACGGAGTCGGTGATTCTGCAGCTCACTCTAAGCCAGCCCGGTACGTTCGAGTGTGTACTGTTCGATATGCACAAGCAGCACCCGTTTGAAGTGGTTCTCGGCGATTTGATGAGGTCGCCGAAGCTTGGGCACGTGGTCAAGTATGCGGTTAGTGGAAGTTTTGTCGGGGAGACTTTCCACTATCCGGAAGATCCGTCGCTGGTGGTGATCCACGCCGGAAGGAGCTACCAGTTTGCACGAGATGTCCCCAGGAAGGTCTGCAGATTGATTTACGAGTTCGGTGCGAAAACCAGGTTGTTGGTGCTGGTCGACGTGACAGATTCGAGCTATTTCTCCGTGATTAAAGACATGTTGACCGCCTTTCGATACAGCAAAGTGGCGTTTGTGGGAACGAATCGTAAATTGATAGTTCGGGTGACTAGGGACGGGCAGTTTTGGCAGGGCTGGGAGCAGTTTCCAAATCCAATGGATCTATTCCGTAGCAACATGTGGGACCTGTACGGCCGTCCAATTACCTTCACTTCAATTGATTCTAGGCATGGATTCGACTTTCAGTCTGAGTTGACGGTGGATTTGAGGTGGATAAAGGAAATCGCGGGTTATCTGAACACTACAACCCAGTTGGTCCGGAATCGGTGCAGATCTGCAGTGTTGCTCGGCAAGTGTTTTACTACGTTTTTGGAGCATAACGAGATTGATATTGCTTTGGACAGGATGTATCCGGGTTCAACAGGCGCCATGTACATGATATTTTCGTCGGTTCCTGAAACACAAGTCGTGTTGGTACCAAGAGGACGCCCGATGAACGTGGTTGAACTATTTCTGGCTCCACTGACTACCGGAGCCTGGACCGTACTGTTGGTTATCGTAGTTTCACTGGAAGTTCTAAGTGGCTTATTTCCCTCCATCCTCAGGAATGACCCCGCCCTGCTGTTGATCTGTGGACTGGAACGATTCAACTTGCATAGGGCTAACCGGTGGGAAAAGCTGATTCTGCTCTCGTTGATAATCTTTTTCTTTCTCGTAACAAACGCCTACGAGACCAAAATAATATCTCTTATGTCCAGCAAGCCTTCGTTCAGAACGATCCAAACGATCGAAGAGCTGGTAACGTCTGGGACTCCAATTAAGGCAGACTTTAAAAAATTGGTACAAATGGATCTGAGTCCATTCAAGGGAACCGTAGTGAACAGTTCCGACAAGTTGGTCTCCATGGATGGAGTGAGCGCGTATCTCGCTACAAGATCCAAAGCCAGGCTGTACCTGCCGATCTTCTACTTTGACTACAATTTGCAACGCAACTCTTACGTCATACTTGACGATCATCTCGGGATGCTGATCGGAGCCTTTCTGACGAGTAACCATAACCCGCTGCAGGAGATTTTGGAGTGGTCTGAGCGAGCTTTTTTCGAAGGTGGTTTGCTCAACTTGTACACGGCGCACTTTCAGCTGGAAAGTGTCCACGCGATGCAGAAGTTTAGACCGCGGACCGCCGCCAAGGTGATGCTCACGATCGATGATCTTCTGCCGGCCTGGCTGTCGCTGGCCGTTGGAACCGTCGCGAGTGGAGTGCTGTTCTGCGGAGAACTGCTGATTGGGCGGTGTAAGAAGCCGTTGGGTGCAGTTTGGCGAAAAATTGCTGTCGTTTTTTGCGAAGCGTTGTGCTCGTGCTATCTTGTCGCACGTGCATTTTGGGGCCAAGTTCAGTTGATTCGATTTCATTTCTGAGATATCCAAGGCGTCAAAGAACCAAACGAGCACATCATGTAAAAATTATTTTGAAATGGCATCTATCAAGATTTCGGAACATTACGAATTCTTGTTTCAAACATATATTTATTTATTTAATTAAATATATCTTTATTGCACTTTCTTTTTTTTTAACTTTTCGTTTTGTTATGAAGTGTTCATAGTTATTTTATTAACTTCAAATTGTTTTACATTTTTTCATTGAATAGAATAAACTTGGCTAAAAATGGACAAAAATCACTTTAAAGTTAAACAACTAAAAACTACTCCTTACTTGTTCCGCACGAGTTTTACAACCACTCAGTGTTGTTGTCATCTCGATGAAAATGTTCAGAAGTTTTTGTGGTGAAAACAGGTCACTTCAGCATTTTCATCCGTTGATGATGGTTGGGTTTCCCTCGATTGCTGACTGAAGCCCAGAGGTGTTGCATTCTCCGCAACTTTTTGTCGCTGATTCCAGAACCACTTTAGAACCACTCGAACAGATCCCACTCCTGGCGACGCCAAACAAAGCAAGTTTTGGGCAGCTCCGATTCTTCGTCGAACGGTCGCCACCACAGTTGAAGCATTTCGCTTTCGTTGATTGTGTAGCAAGCTGGAGTTTTGTGCCCGCCTCCGTACTCCTTAGCTCCATCAAATCGATTTGATGTGCCCGATAACTTCTTTACTTCAATTATTCGAAAAGTAAACGAAACAATCACGATGCTGCTTGCGTTCACTTACTCGTCGACTATGGCGTTGTTCGGACCCACGCTTCTACTCGTGGCCATAGCTGGCTGTCTGGCAAGCGCAAGCTACATCGCAGAGCTGACCAGCTACACCATCGCGGTGATTCAACAGCTGGCCCTTCGACAGCCAGGCGGAACGTTCGAGTGTGTCGTTATGGACCTGCAGCGAAAAGACCCTTTCGATACCGTGCTCGGTGATGTTCTACGCTCGCCCAAGCTCGATCACGTGGTGAAGTTTGTGATTGGAAGCAGTTTTGCGGGAGATCCCGAACAGTTTCCGCGGGATCCGTCGCTGGTTTTGGTTTACACTGGTGCTAGCTATGACAATGTCAGACAGATACCGAGAAATTTGGCGTACACTTTGTTTCAGTTCAGTGCGAAGACAAAAATGCTGGTTTTTGTAAATCTGGACTATCGTGGAACGCATTTCCGCTGCATTAATGAATTGGTAGCAGGATTTCGGTTCAGCACGGCAGCATTTTTGGGAACGAATCAAAAAGTAATACTTCAGATTTCAAATCAAGGACAGATTCAACATGTGTGGCATCACTTTCCAAGTATTGAAAATCTTTTGAGGAGTAATGTACAAAACATGCATGGATTGGCTATAAAGTACACAACTATTGATCCTACTTTCAACACTCAACATATAGCTGAATTAAATGTCCATTTACAATGGATTTCAGAAATGGCAAAACATTTGAATACAACATTACGGCACTTTTTGAATCCGTGCAAAGAAGATAAATTACTTAATTTTTGTTTCAAAGAATTCATGTCACGAAATGAAATTGACGTAACGTTAGATAGACTTTTCATAGCGGTAAACAACACTATGTCACTGATATACTTGAAAGATCCCGAGACCCATGTTATTCTGGTTCCAAGAGGTAAAACGCTGAATGTATTCGAGCTGTTTAAAGCACCGTTCACAACCGAAGCGTGGAGTGTACTGCTGTTGATCATCATATCGCTAGAAGTGCTCAGTTTCATACTGCCTGCCCAGTTCAGGAATGATCCCGCACTCTTATTGATCTGTGGACTGGAACGCTACGATTTACACAAGGCCAATCGCTGGGAAAAGATGATTCTGTTTGCATTTATAGTCTTCTTCTTTCTAATGACAAACGCGTACGAAACAAAAATCATTTCCATGATGGCCAGCAAGCCAACGCATCGATCCATCAGGACATTTGAGGAGCTGGTTAAAGCGGGAATTCCTACGAAAGCGAACTTTAATCATGTTATCAAGTTAGATTTGGGTCTGCTAAACGAAACCCTTCAGAACGCAACGGAAGATCTGTCCTCAATGGATGGAGTGAGCGCCTATCTAGCAACCAGAACCAAGTCGGAAATATTCCTTCCGATTCAATACTTTGACGACAGTCTGCAACGGACGTCCTACGTAATCATGGCCGAAACGCTCGGATTGCTGATCGGAGCTCTGCAGACAAGTGATCGTAACCCACTGCAGGATGTTCTGGAGGCCTCGCATGCCACTTTTGTCGAAGGTGGACTTTTGGGCCACTACACCGAACGGATGAAAATGCAATATTTCTACGCTCGTCGCAAAACTCAACCGCAAACGGAAAAGACCCTGCTCGCGATCGATGATCTCTCGCCAGCGTGGATCGCACTAGGGGTTGGGTTTGTGGCAAGTTTTTTGCTATTTTGCTGCGAGTTACCAGTTGGACGGTACAAGAGAAAACGGGACGCAGAGAGGCGGATCGTACGTGTAAACCGTATCAACACTTTCAAGCATGATGGGTTATATATGACCTTAAACTCAAAATTTCCAAAACTAGCCTATAATTTTCGTACTGTCAAAAAAATCCTTTTTTCATCGGCAACTAGAAAAATATTTTTAGAAAAATTTAGACCTCAAAGGGTTAAGAAGCAAGGCTAGTATTTTTTTTGTTTTAAAATGTGTGTTTTTTTTTTGTTTTTTTTTCTAGGGTTTTTCTCAAATTTTGTTTTTTTTTTCTTAAAGAGCACTCAGCTAGCAAAATCTAAACGTAGAAATATGTATCCTCCTTGTAAAATCTTATAAATTGATCTCAGTTGAAAGGTTCTCTAAATTTTTGAATTGCATCCTGAACCAGAACTGGTAAATTATAATAAAAAAAAAAACTAACTTAATCCACCTATGTAGTTGGAGCCTTCCTCACAACAATGGCTGTACACAAGTTTCATCTATTTTTTAGATCCGGCTTCAAAAAAGTACATCAATATCACTTAAGTGGCCATATCTCGAGACAGGGTTGCCAGATCTTCAATGTTTTGCACTCGTTGGAAAGGTCTTTTGATAATCTAACCAACGTCGGGCCGGATAGTGGAGCCGGACATAGTTTACATACATTTAAGTGAGATCCGGCTTCAAAAAAGTACATCAATATCACTTAAGTGGCCATATCTCAAGACAGAGTTGCCAGATCTTCAATGTTTTGGACTCATTGGAAAGGTCTTTCTAAAACCTAACCAACAATAGGTCGGATGGTGGATCCGGACATAGTTTGCATACATTTAAGTGAGATCCGGCTTCAAAAAAGTACATAAATATCACTGAAGAGGCCATATCTCGAGGCAGGGTTGCCAGATCTTCAATGTTTTAAACTCGTTGGAAAGGTATTTTGATTACCTAACCAACAATGGATCGGATGGTGGATCCGGACATAGTTTACATACATTTAAGTGAGATCCGGCTTCAAAAAAATACATCAATATCACTTAAGTGGCCATATCTCGAGACAGAGTTGCCAGATCTTCAATGTTTTGGACTCATTGGAAAGGTCTTTCTAAAACCTAACCAACAATAGGTCGGATGGTGGATCCGGACATAGTTTGCATACATTTAAGTGAGATCCGGCTTCAAAAAAGTACATAAATATCACTGAAGAGGCCATATCTCGAGGCAGGGTTGCCAGATCTTCAATGTTTTAAACTCGTTGGAAAGGTATTTTGATTACCTAACCAACAATGGATCGGATGGTGGATCCGGACATAGTTTACATACATTTAAGTGAGATCCGGCTTCAAAAAAATACATCAATATCACTTAAGTGGCCATATCTCGAGACAGGGTTGGTCTTTTGATAACCTAACCAACGATGGGTCGGATAGTGGAGCCGGACATAGTTTACATACATTTAAGTGAGATGCGGCTTCAAAAAAGTACATCAATATCACTTAAGGGGCCATATCTCGAAACAGGGTTGCCAGATCTTCAATGTTTTAGACTCGTTGGAAAGGTTTTTTGATAATCTAACCAACGATGGGTCGGATGATGGACTCGGACATAGTTTACATACATTTAAGTGAGATCCGGCTTCAAAAAAGTACATCAATATCACTTAAGTGGCCATATCTCGAGACAGTGTTGCCAGATCTTCAATGTTTTGGACTCGTTGGAAAGGTCTTTTGATAACCTAACCAACGATGGGTCGGATGATAGACCCGGACATAGTTTACATACAGTTAAGTGAGATCCAAATATATGTGAAAACACATTTTTATACATAACTTTTGAACTACTTATCGAAACTTCAATGTGTATAAAACTCGATCTATGGGACCCTAAACCAAGTCGAATGCAACAAGTTCGGGTCAAATCGGTTCAGCCAGTGCCGTGAAACATGAGCTAGTTTGTTGGTCACATACATACATACACACACACATACACACACACATACACACACACATACACACACACATACACACAGACATTTGTTCAGTTTTCGATTCTGAGTCGATATGTATACATGAAGGTGGGTCTACGACGTTTTTATACGAAGTTCATTTTTAGAGCAGGATTATAGCCTTACCTCAGTGAGGAAGGCAAAAGAATTGAATTGTTTTTTTCTCCAACAGCAACTCTTTCTCGTTTGATAATTTTAAGTTTTCCTAACAATTTTATTATGAATAGAACGCAAAAATGTTTTTCATTCATCAAAAAAACAATCCTCAATTCCAGTGATTTGATTTTGATTTGATTTGATGTGATAACCAACAGGGCCACAAGGATGACCTATGTAGCGGTTGCCTAGAATTACAGTGGCTCAGACTTAAAGGGAGCATCTTCAAATTACTGCCGTATGAAGGGCCAAAAGGGGATGGTTGGACGCGAACAAGCAAAGTTCGATTATCTGAAGGTTTGTATAGGAGTTCGGATAATCGAATCACAAACAAAAATTGTTTTTTTTTCGTTTTTTCTTTTTCTTGTTTTAAACATCAAATTCGAGTTCTGCGACCCCATTTTAAGTCAAATTTGAATAGTTGATTGCTTATTAAATGATAAAATGCATTTTTTTCAATATTTCGTCGCCGTCATATTGGCCGCCATCTTGGATAAAAAAAGTAAATCACTTTAGCGTTGTTTAGGGGTCATACTTAAGCTCGACACTCAAAAATAAGACATCGAAAAAAAGTTTTTTTTTCGTGCTTCGATTATCCGAAGTGATATTTTTCCGAGGCCTTCGGATTTTTTTTTGTGAAAATATAGTATAGAAATGTTTTAAAACAACAGAAACTACTGTGGAAAAAGTTATCTTCTAGTAATCAATACATAAGTTTTTCTAAGCCCAGTGAAAAAAATAACATTTATCCCAAAAATGACGAACTTCTTGTCAGAGTGTCCTGATGCAAACAAAGATCTAGTTCGAGCTGTCACAGTCCTGCGAAATATGTTCGCTAACATATCGGGCGGTCAGTTAAAAGAACCAGCTAGAAGTCGCCTGACGAAAAACTGTTGCTAGGAAGAGAAAGGAAATCTGATGCAAACAAACCCCCAGCTGCCATGAAAACAAACTTTGAATGTGTTGGTAGCTTTCTGACTAGAAAGCTTTATTCTCTACTATTTTCATGAAAGAAATTTCCAGCTCTGTACCAAATTGGTGCTACCATTCCGGAGTCACTCAAATTTTTAGCAAGTAATTCAGTGATTTCAGAATTATCTAGTAATCCCTCAGTGATTTGAGTAGTTCAATAACTTCTCAGTAATTCTGCAGTAATTCGTGTATTTCTTATTAATTCTGGAAACAAGTAATTGTAGTAATTCTGCAAAATGCTTTTTGGTTTTGAAATTTCCGATAATTATATAATGCTCACCACTTTTAATGTATTCGAATAAAAAAAGGTTTCAAATGTCAAAATCTGCTGTAAGTAAATCTAAGTTATTCTATTATTGTTTAGTAATTCCTAAACTAAAGGCAATTCCAAGTAATTCTGGGAAAGCAAAAGTAATCCGTGACTGTTGCCGGTAATCCTGGTAATTTCACTCAAACTGGTCAGTAAACATTGATTCTGGAAACCCCTTGCAAAAAAAATACAACATAAAAATCAACATTTTATGATTATGTCTAAATTTGGTGCGCCAAATGATACCATCAAGAAAAACAAATATTCCGATTTGCATCCAAATTGGACCACCCTTCCTTTTTGTTGGCACCACCCCAAAATATTGCATTTTTTTGTGAAAGTTGTGAAAAACCCCAATTTTCAAACTGTGATATCTCAAGAAGTACAAATCTCAAAAGAATTTAAGCAGTCCACTTTTAGAAAATCACAAACTTATATATTACAGAAAATTTATTGAATCCACTAACCAAATGATTTTCAATCACTCCTGAAAGTTTCATGAAGATATAGAACGACATTGAGTAATTCTCTACCAACTCACACGAAATCGGGTAAAATTGCCCCGACCCCTCTTCGATTTGCGTGAAACTTTGTCCTAAGGGGTAACTTTTGTTCCTGATCACGAATCCGAGGTCCGTTTTTTGATATCTCGTGACGGAGGGGCGGTACGACCCCTTCCATTTTTGAACATGCGAAAAAAGAGGTGTTTTTCAACAATTTGCAGCCTGAAACGGTGATGAGGTAGTAATTTGGTGTCAAAGGGACTTTTATGTAAAATTAGACGCCCGATGTCATTTTTCATCGAAAAAAACACTAAAAAAGTTTTAAAAATTCTCCCATTTTCCATTACTCGACTGTAAAAAAATTTGGAACAAGTCATTTTATGGGAAATTTAATGTACTTTTCGAATCTACATTGTCCCAGAAGGGTCATTTTTTCATTTAGAACAAAAATTTTCATTTTAAAATTTCGTGTTTTTTAACTTTGCAGGGTTATTTTTTAGAGTGTAACAATGTTCTACAAAGTTGTAGAGCAGACAATTACAAAAATTTTGATATATAGACATAAGGGGTTTGTTTATAAACATCAATAAACATCACGAATTATCGCGATTTTACGAAAAAAAGTTTTGAAAAAGTTGGTCGTCATCGATCATGGCCATTCATGGTCACCCGCCACAGACACGGACGACGAAACAAAGAGAAACGCAAAAAGTCACTTTTTCAAAACTTTTTTGCGTAAAATCACGATAACTCGTGATGTTTATTAGCAAACCCCTTATGTCTATATATCAAAATTTTTGTAATTGTCTGCTCTACAACTTTGTAGAACATTGTTACACTCTAAAAAATAACCCTGCAAAGTTAGAAAAAAACACGAAATTTTAAAATAAAAAATTTTGTTCTGAATGAAAAAATGACCCTTCTGGGACAATGTAGATTCGAAAAGTACATTAAATTTCCCATAAAATGACATGTTCCAACATTTTTTACAGTCGAGTAACGGAAAATGGGAGAATTTTTAAAACTTTTTTAGTGTTTTTTTTTCGGTGAAAAATACGTTTATTCGGGATTCTGAGTACGCCATCAAATCGGGCGTCTAATTTTACACAAAAGTCCCTTTGACACCAAATTTCTATCTCATCACCGTTTCAGGCTGCAAATTATTGAAAAACACCTCTTTTTTCACATGTTCCAAAATGGAAGGGGTCGTACCGCCCCTCCGTCACGAGATATCAAAAAACGGACCTCGGATTCGTGATCAGGGACAAAAGTTACGCCTTAGGACAAAGTTTCACGCAAATCGAAGAGGGGTCGGGGCAACTGCTGTGTGAGTTGGCGGAGAATTACCCATTACGCAATCGGTCTCTCTGAACCATTCGCTGTACTACCCGATTGGAGTGAGAGAGAGAGACGGGTTGAGAGCAAAGAGTGAGTTTTCAGTAGTGATCGGTGCGGAAGTGACAAACGGTAGGAAACGGTCAGAGCAGTATTTCGTCGCGTTCGATTTGTGATCGCGAGTAAATGAGTCGTTTTGGAGCAATCAGGACCCTTGCCAATAGAGAGCATTTTTAATCTAAAAAAAAATGTCGGCCCTTCAATGTGGGTATCAAACATTTTCAACTTTATTTACAATAATGCATCAATCAGTGAAATGACCAGATTTCATGATAACAAATCATTCGTGGCAGTGCGGTGGCAGTGCGTGGCCGAATGGTTACGCTGTCCGCTTTGTAAGCGGATGATTCTGGGTTCGATTCCCATCTTCTCCAACCTTCCATCGGATGAGGAAGTAAAATGTCGGTCCCGGCCTTGATTTTTGTTAGGCCGTTAAGTCATTCCAGGTGTAGGAGTCGTCTCCATGCCATAAGTACACACAACACACCAAACCAAGCCTACTCCGGTGGAATCGCTTGCGACGGTTGGACTCGCAATCCGAAGGTCGTCAGTTCAAACACTGAGGTGGAAGGTTCCTTGGAGTAAAAAGAGGTTTGGGTGCTCTCCCCATTCAAGCCTTCGGACTCCTAGGTTCGAGCAGAAACTTGCAATAGAGACCACAAAAGACCCGGGGGTCGTTAATGTGGATGGTTTTTTTTTTGAAATCATTCATAATTCCTTGAGGAAAATCTTTTCCATCAGTACCTAAACACTCATTCGTCAACATGACGAGCTCCAGGTCACTAGTATTCCTGTTAGCGACGACGGCTTTCCCCCTGGCCAGCGGAAATTACGCCGCAGAGCTGGCGAGCTACACAATAGCGGTGATGCAATACTTAACGCATAGCCAAATTGGAACATTCGAGTGTATTTTCTTGGACTTCCACAAGCGACCCGTGCTGGGCAGTGCGTTCAATGAAGTGCTACGATCACCTCGCCTCGACCACGTGGTGAGACACGTGGTCGATGGAAATTTCCAGGGGGATCCCTTCGCGTATCCGAAAAACCCCTCGCTGCTGATTATTCACGCTGGAAGTGTGTTTTCTGATGCTAGAAAATTTCCAAAAAAAATTATGAATTTGATAGTGGATTGTAAGGCACATACAAAAATTATGATTTTTGTAGACATGGTTGATGGAAGGTATTTTTACCTGATGAATGATATGATAGCGGCATTTCGATTCAGTAAGGTGGCATTTTTGGGTACTAATCGAAAGTTGGTAATAGAACCAACAAAGGATGGACAAATTCGGCAGGGGTCGGGCCGAAGGCCCGAATGTCATTCGCCAGAATGTTGTTTGCCAGAAAACCAAACGCCAGAAAATCAAATGCCAGAATGGGTTAAATGCCCGAAAAGTTCAAAAAGCCGAATTTTCATATGCCAGAAAATGTCATTCGCCAGAAAACCATTTGCAAGAAAACTGAATGGCAGAATGTTTTAAATGGCAGAAAAATCATTCGGCAGAAAAGGTTAAATGACAAAAAGTTTCAATAAAATTATAAAGAATATAACGAAACAAAGCACGGTAGAATCATATATTTAACACAGAGCATGAATAAACGAACAGATGAATGTTTGAAAAAATGCAAAGTTGGTAACTTGAACGTTCCTAATTGAAAGTTTGAACATTTTTTTTTTTTTTGGCAGTACTTTCCGCCTCCCAAGGAACTGTTGACGAGTAACATTCGTGATTTGCGCGGATTTGCTATCACATATACGACAATAGATCCCGGATTTAATAACAAGGACATATTGGAACTAACAGTTCATCTTCGTTGGATTCAAGAATTAGCCAGGCATTTGAATACAACTTCGCGAAGGGTTTTTAATCCGTGCATAAAATATCCAATGCTCAGCGAATGCTTCATTCTGTTCATGTCTAATAGCTTTATTGACGTAACGTTGGATGTGGTGTTCCCGTCCGTAAATAATACAATGGATTTGATTTATTTGAAAATACCAGACACCCACGTTGTTCTGGTACCCAGAGGCCGCACCTTAACCGTATTTGAGCTGTTTGTGGCTCCATTCACACCAGAAGCATGGGCTGCACTTCTGGTGATCATCATCTCGCTGGAATTGGTCAGTTTCACGATGCCTTCCTTCTTCAGAAATGATCCCGCGCTGTTGTTGATCTGTGGGCTGGAACGTTACGATTTGCACAAGGCCAACCGCTGGGAGAAGATGATTCTGCTGGCGTTCATAATCTTCTTCTTTCTGGTTACAAACGCTTACGAAACGAAGATCATCTCGATGATGACCAGCAAGCCAACGCTCGGGACCGTCAAAACGATTGAGGAGCTGGTAGCGTCTGGGATGCCAACGAAAGTTCCATTCAAAAATCTTGGTACATGGGATATGAGCATATTCAAGGATACCCTCACGAACAGCTCAGATACCCTGTTCGAAATGGACCACACCAGCGCATATCTTGCTACGAGAATCAAGTCGGAGATGTACATTCCCATATTTTACAGCGATGATCATTCGCACCAGGGCTCGTACGCTATTCTGGAAGAAACGTTGGAACTACTTATTGGGGCGATGGCAACATCTGACCATAACCCGTTGCAGGAGTTTCTAGTGTGGTCGGAGAGTGCGTTTTTCGAGGCAGGGTTCTTTGACTATTTCAGAGAGTGTCACGTGGTGGAAAGTTTTTACCGTCGCTTACGATTCAAACCTATGACCGTTATAAAGACCATGCTTGCCATAGAAGATCTTTTGCCGGCTTGGCTCGCACTGGGTATTGGTTCGGCGAGCAGTTTTTTGCTCTTGGGTGTCGAGCTCTTGATTGGATGTTATAAAAAGAAACGGGCTGGTTTCAAACGGGTTGTCCGTGTTGAACCAATTAAAAAAATAATGCTAAGAAAGGCAGATTGAAGAAGATGTCACTGAAAATTGAACGAAAAGTGACATTAAATTTCACTTTGCCATCTCTAAACACAACAGTTGTTGTGCTATCTTACCGCACGTCTTTTTTGACAATTGGAAAACACCACGTTTTAATGTTTGACCTTGAGTAAACAAAAATAGAGTACGCAATGTAAACAATAACAAACACGTTCTATTTATTTGGCCATTCTGTGCATTGTCCCATAGTCCCGACTTAGAATTACAAATGTTCAAGGCAGTGGGGCATGTACGTGTGTCAAACGCGTTCTGACCGGAAATCCCTTTGGCTAGTTGTCGCACTCACAGTAATTTTCAAGGTGTGTCAAGATAGCGAGACAAGATTGAAACTTCTTTCATAAGAAAAGTGACAAAAATGCACGGAGTTTTTTTTCGGTTTTATTGAATATCTTAGGATTGAAATCGCTTTTTGGGATCTGTGAAAAAAGTTTTGCAAAACCCCTTTCGTTTTATGCATCACCGTGATGCGCATCGAAAAAAGAAGCACCTAATTTATTCCCCTGCTTCAATCGTCTCTCTCTCCCGGTCGATAACTTTGACGGACGAGTTGGTCAGCTAATCCGATGGCATTGGACAGGCCCCCGCCGGTCCATATCTGCGTCGTTGCATCGCGCCGTCGGTTGCCATTATCATTTAATTAGATTTTTGCTCCCATCGCGATGAATCGCCGCTGCGCCAATTCCTTTCTCCGTTCCGTTTCCCATTATGGTGATTGCTAGGCTAGGCTGACTAAAATGTCGGGGGAATCCGTCCTTGCCGAGGTTTAGTGTGCACTTCCGGCCGTGAACGTGAACGATCATCATCGGCTCGGTCGCGTCTATTGAATTTGCTGAGTTTTTTTTTCCTCCGCCGTTATGAAAAACGGTTCTTCTCTGTATAGAATAGATGCTCTGGGTGCCACTGTTATTTTATGCTAACCGGGGACGCTGGCCGAGGGGTCCAGCAATCAATGGATTAAGAATTTTTCAAGAAAATATACATTTTATTACATGTAAAGCATTGACCAATCTCCGTCAATCTCCACTTGAAGAATTTATATTTCAAAAGATTTCGTTCATTTTCGTGGGTCCAGTATGGGAACGTTCCATTTATCATGTAACGCAAAATTTGTGCTTTCAGAGAAAATCGTCATCTGGGGTGACATTGGGTCTGAGGGATTAGATAGGCTAATACAAATTTCAGCATTTTGGTATGATCCAATCTCACCCCAAGACTCAATTTTACCCCTGGAATTCAGGGTTGCTAAATCGGGAATGGGGTCTCGTGGAGCAGGAGTAGCGGCTTCGGCTGCCGATCCCGATGATGCTATGAGACGCGGGTTCGATTCCCGTCTTATCCACTGAGCTTCTATCGGATGGTGAAGTAAAAACGTCGGTCCCGGTTTCTCCTGTCTCGTCAGAGGCGCTGGAGCAGAAATCCCACGTTAGAGGAAGGCCATGCCCCGGAGGGCGTAGTGCCAATAGTTTCGTTTTTTTTTTCGTTTCGTTTTTAAATCGGGAATGCCACATTTTTCAAATGTCAGCCAGAATAAAGATTTGTTATTCTATGTGGCAGATTTTTCAAGACTTTGACAGATTTTTCACTTTTTGAATATTTTGGACAACTTTTAGATTAAAATAAACAGTTTGGGTTCAAAATTGAAAAAAATGAATTTTTTATTTCACTGCAAACATAAATTCAATCTTTTTTATGCTGAAAATCCATACAACCATCTGATTTCTACAAAATATTGCATTGATTTATACCCTACCTCCTCTTCTCCATTCAAAATTTGATGCTTTTCGTCTGCCAAATTTTGCTTGATTTTTTGCAGTTTGACCTGGTTTCGCTGCCCAATTCACGCACACCATCACAGGAAACGTCGAAATGTTTCAATTTCATTGATCAAGAACGTAAACACTCGAAGGGCAGTTGTATCTCACACGTCAGTGCTGTGCACAAGTATGCGTGCTTAATTTGTATCGCCGATCAGTACAAAATCACTTAGCAGTGTGGTGCAGTTATGTCACTCACTCAAACAAATTGAAGAATTAACTGTTTTCTTTAATTGTTTTGTCAAAATGTCAAGATGTCAAAATGCCAAGATGTCAAAATGTCAAAATGTCAAAATGTCAAAATGTCAAAATGTCAAAATGTCAAAATGTCAAAATGTCAAAATGTCAAAATGTCAAAATGTCAAAATGTCAAAATGTCAAAATGTCAAAATGTCAAAATGTCAAAATGTCAAAATGTCAAAATGTCAAAATGTCAAAATGTCAAAATGTCAAAATGTCAAAATGTCAAAATGTCAAAATGTCAAAATGTCAAAATGTCAAAATGTCAAAATGTCAAAATGTTAAAATGTCAAAATGTCAAAATGTCAAAATGTCAAAATGTCAAAATGTCAAAATGTCAAAATGTCAAAATGTCAAAATGTCAAAATGTCAAAATGTCAAAATGTCAAAATGTCGAAATGTCAAAATGTTAAAATGTCAAGGCTATAATCCTGCTATAAAAATGAACTTCGTATAAAAACGTCGTAGACCCACCTTCATGTGTACATATCGACTCAGAATCGAAAACTGAACAAATTTCTGTGTGTATGTGTGTGTGTATGTGTGTGTGTGTATGTATAAATGTGACCAACAAACTAGCTCATGTTTCCCGGAACTGGCTGAATCGATTTGACCCAAACTTGTTGCATTCGACTTGGTTTAGGGTCTCATAGATTGAGTTTTATACAGATTGAAGTTTCGATAAGTAGTTCAAAAGTTATGTATAAAAATGTGTTTTCACATATATTTGGATCTCACTTAACTGTATGTAAACTATGTCCGGGTCCATCATCCGATTCATCGTTGGTTAGGTTATCAAAATACCTTTCCAACGAGTCCAAAACATTGAAGATCTGGCAACCCTGTCTCGAGATATGGCCCCTTAAGTGATATTGATGTACTTTTTTGAAGCCGGATCTCACTTAAATGTATGTAAATTATGTCCGGATCCACCATCCGATCCATTGTTGGTTAGGTTATCAAAATACCTTTCCAACGAGTCTAAAACATTGAAGATCTGGCAACCCTGTCTGGAGATATGGCCACTTAAGTGATATCGATGTACTTTTTTGAAGCCGGATCTCACTTAAATGTATGAAAACTTTGTATGGATCCAACATCCGACCCATTGTTGGTTAGGTTATCAAAAGACCTTTCCAATGAGTGCAAAACATCGAAGATCGGGCAACCCTGTCTCGATATATGGCCACTTAAGTGATATTGATGTACTTTTTTGAAGCCGGATCTCACTTTAATGTATGTAAACTATGTCCGGGTCCATCATCCGACCCAACGTTGGTTAAGTTATCAAAAGACCTTTCCAACGAGTCCAAAACATTGAAGATCTGGCAACCCTGTTTCGAGATATGGCCACTTAAGTGACATTTATGCACTTTTCTGAAGCCGGATCTCACTTAAATGTCTGAAAACTTTTTACGGATCCAACATCCGACCCATCGTTGGTTAAGTTATCAAAAGACCTTTCCAACGAGCCCAAAACATTGAAGATCTGGCGACCCTGTCTCGAGATATGGCCACTTAAGTGATATCGATGTACTTTTTGGAAACCGGATCTAAAAAATAGATATTTATGCACTTTTCTGAAGCCGGATCTCACTTAAATGTCTGAAAACTTTTTACGGATCCAACATCCGACCCATCGTTGGTTAAGTTATCAAAAGACCTTTCCAACGAGCCCAAAACATTGAAGATCTGGCGACCCTGTCTCGAGATATGGCCACTTAAGTGATATCGATGTACTTTTTGGAAACCGGATCTAAAAAATAGATGAAACTTGTGTACAGCCTTTGAAGTGAGGAAGGCTCCAACCACATAGGTGGATTAAGTTAGTTTTTTTATGAAAAATAATCAAACATTAATATTTAATTTATTCAATAAATCTCAATTTGGTTTTATTAGTAAATATTCATGTTCCAATAATTTGATGTGTGTTAAAGCTCAATCAATTTGAAACGATTATATTTTTAACTAAAAAAATACCAAGAGTAAGAAAAAATATAGAAGCTTAAACTAAATCACAGTTTTTTTTAACTATTGTAAATGTGCTTAATCATTAGGTCTCCGAGGGCCAGAAATTGCTCCACCTTGTTACGGCAGGTCCGAAACCGCGTTATCATCTCGCCCGCTAGAGAAAAAACTCCGGCAAGGTAAAGAGATCTTCCCCGGTTACTTTTTGCTGGGTCACATTGTCGCTACCGGCACCGACCATACTGGCGAACGATCGCCCCCATCCAGAAGGGAACGCTGTGTTGTCCGCGGGAACCAAACAATTTGACAATTTGACAATTTGACAATTTGACAATTTGACAATTTGACAATTTGACAATTTGACAATTTGACAATTTGACAATTTGACAATTTGACAATTTGACAATTTGACAATTTGACAATTTGACAATTTGACAATTTGACAATTTGACAATTTGACAATTTGACAATTTGACAATTTGACAATTTGACAATTTGATAATTTGACAATTTGACAATTTGACAATTTGACAATTTGATGATTTGACAATTTGACAATTTGACAATTTGACAATTTGACAATTTGACAATTTGACAATTTGACAATTTGACAATTTGACAATTTGACAATTTGACAATTTGACAATTTGACAATTTGACAATTTGACAATTTGACAATTTGACAATTTGACAATTTGACAATTTGACAATTTGACAATTTGACAATTTGACAATTTGACAATTTGACAATTTGACAATTTGACAATTTGACAATTTGACAATTTGACAATTTGACAATTTGACAATTTGACAATTTGACAATTTGACAATTTGACAATTTGACAATTTGACAATTTGACAATTTGACAATTTGACAATTTGACAATTTGACAATTTGACAATTTGACAATTTGACAATTTGACAATTTGACAATTTGACAATTTGACAATTTGACAATTTGACAATTTGACAATTTGACAATTTGACAATTTGACAATTTGACAATTTGACAATTTGACAATTTGACAATTTGACAATGTGACAATTTGACAATTTGACAATTTGACAATTTGACAATTTGACAATTTGACAATTTGACAATTTGACAATTTGACAATTTGACAATTTGACAATTTGACAATTTGACAATTTGACAATTTGACAATTTGACAATTTGACAATTTGACAATTTGACAATTTGACAATTTGACAATTTGACAATTTGACAATTTGACAATTTGACAATTTGACAATTTGACAATTTGACAATTTGACAATTTGACAATTTGACAATTTGACAATTTGACAATTTGACAATTTGACAATTTGACAATTTGACAATTTGATGATTTGACAATTTGACAATTTGACAATTTGACAATTTGACAATTTGACAATTTGACAATTTGACAATTCGACAATTTGACAACTTGACAATTTGACAATTTGACAATTTGACAATTTGACAATTTGACAATTTGACAATTTGACAATTTGACAATTTGACAATTTGACAATTTGACAATTTGACAATTTGACAATTTGACAATTTGACAATTTGACAATTTGACAATTTGACAATTTGACAATTTGACAATTTGACAATTTGACAATTTGACAATTTGACAATTTGACAATTTGACAATTTGACAATTTGACAATTTGACAATTTGACAATTTGACAATTTGACAATTTGACAATTTGACAATTTGACAATTTGACAATTTGACAATTTGACAATTTGACAATGTGACAATTTGACAATTTGATTTTACCCCAAAAAATTATGAATTTTCATCAGTTTTTGATGAATTTTCATCAGGTTCACATTTTTACTCATTTTTTATGTAATATTACACAATTAAAGAGGTAATATTCAACCTACCAAATTTTCAACATTCCTAAATTCAACTTTTTTTTCTGTGTGATACACGATTAAAAATTTGGTGATTTTGAATTTTTGTAACTTAAATTTGATTTTCAAAAAACACTATTTTTAATTCTTAATATGTTATATGGGACACCAGAATGTGCAATAAATCTTTGATCAAGTTATGAATTTTTGGAACAATACTGATTTGACCGAGCCACGTAGCCCAGTGGTAACGCTTCCGCCTCGTAAGCGGTAGATCGGGGTTTAAATCCCGGCTCGGACCAACACAACTGGTGATCTTTTCCCTTCTGGAATCGATTGCTTAGTAAAGGGAAGGTAGTGTATCGTCACAAACTGGACCTTATCACGACACCTTAGGGAGGCGACCTATGGAATGTTAACATTAACCTTAACATGTTAACATTAAGTTGAAAATGAAACTGCCACTGAATCCGCTTTGTAAATGCCGGCCCCGATACTCTTCAAGGGTGTTCCCCTCAGGAACTGGGAAAGATTTACTTTTTACTGATTTTTAAACAAAATCGAAATATTTGTCGCAAAAAAAAATCGTTGTTAAATCGATGTTAAATCGAATTTGCAATCAATGCTAAAGTGAAATTTTGATGGGAGCGGCCGTGGCTTACTGGTCACGGTGTTCGATTTGTAAGCGAATGGTCCTGGGTTCGATTCCCATCTGCTCCCAACGAGAAAGTATAGGAAATATAAATCTTGAAACTCTGAACATGAACGAAAAATCAAAGTCGCTCGAGTCGGGGTTCGATCCCCCGTCCTTTGGATTGGTAAGCAAAAATGCTACCACTATGCCTTCGCGACTTGGTGAGCTGTGACTGGAATTAGGAATATTGTTACTATCAACTATATACGCGCTGGGTCCTTGTCCATTTAACAAGGGTTCGGAAGTTCTAAATAACGTTTGAATCCGATTGATCCAAACGTTCTTCAGGACGGGGCTTGTCGATAAAGCTGAAGTACCTCGCGCTCGGCTAGCCAGCGTAGAAATGGGTCACCGAAGCTCGGCAGAGCTAACACCTTCCAAATGCCTATGCGAGTTATTTGCATGTATAGAATGTAGATCTAAAAATACATGGAAACAACTCAATTTGTAAGAAGCGACCGCGTGGTCCCGTTTGGTTGGTTACACACACACACACACACACACACACACAATGCTAAAGTGAAATTTTGATGAAGTGCACCGTTTTCTAGTTATAGCCATTTTTGGTAAGTTTTTTTTTACTTATATTTCAAAAGGGCATAATATTGAATGTTTTGCCCTTGTGAAATGTTAGTTTTGATTAAAAAAAATGAATACAGAAAAGATCAAATTCCTTTTTTTAAATCTTAGCATGGCCATATCTTTGCAACTAACTGAATTTGATAAAAAAAAAATTTTGAGATTTTTTTTTTGAAAGGTTGGAAAACATGGGCATTTGTTTTGAAAAATAAATAACTGTGACTATTTTCAAAAAAGTTGAAAACAGTGCATTTTATCAAAACTTCACTACATTATTTTTTGATTGCAAATTAAGGTGAAGCCGTTGATCATTTTCGAAGAAATTTGATCATCACTATAAAATATTCTGTATAAAATTCAATTTAACGAGTTTCAGCACCAAAATGAATCAGCATGTGCCGGTTGTTGTTGGTATTTTTGATCTAAATCAATTGTGCTTCAAAACTTATATAATTTTGTGGCACAGTCATTGACGTCCTAGTTGGCAATCATTGATTAATGACGATTTCCATAACTTTACAAGGAATGGGATAATCGTCACCAAAAATAATCAGCATGTGTAGGGCACTATTCTAAACAACTTGTTGAAGGAATTTTGTTGAAATATTGAAAGTGGCGCAAAATTTATATCTTTGAACGAAAAATCATGACAATGATGAAAGTCTTCACGATAAAATGAAGTTAAAAAAAACTTTGCGAAAAATATTTCGAATTTTTAAAAAAAGTAAGTTTTGATTCAAAATTTTACAACTTGATCAAAGATTTTTGCTCATCCTGGAAATTTATGAAAAGTTGGCATTTGATGTCCCCTGAAACAAATTTAAAAAAATAATATAGTGTTTTTTTTTTGTATATTTCTTTTCAGTGTAGTCCTTATCCATACCTAAATTTTGCCGAAGACACCAAATCGATCAAAAATTTCTTCAAAAGATTCAGAGTTTTGAATGTTCATAAATCATTTTTTTATGGACAGCTACCAAAATTTGTTCCAAAATTATATGAACAAACTAATGATGCAAAATGGCTTCTTTGGGCATACCGAAGGCACCAAAAAAGTTTCAGTCGGATTAAAAATACAAACAAAATCGATTTTATAAAATTATTTTGATAAGTCAGGTTCATGACGATACCATACAAATTATAAAACGAGTAAACATAAACTATTTTACCCCGAATCGAGCTACCCCTCGGCCAGCAAAAAATCACCGTTTCACACCCCCGCTCTCATCATCTCGCTTAAATCGCGCGATGAGCTCTTTTCTCGTCTCTCCTATCAATTATCGCCATGCCAGCAGTGAAGCCCAGTATCGGAAAATTGCCTCGTGAGAGATAAGTGCAGGCTGCGGTTGCACTCTGTTGCATCTCCGGTGTTCTGAACCCCACATCGTGCTCAATTTGTTCTGACTTTTTTTTTTGGTACACGGTACAATGTTGCACGAAACGGGGCAAGGTTGATGAGGTTGCAAAAAAAAAAAGCGTGCGGGATGCCACTGCTTGTCGACGGGGGAGTCTATGGAAAACGGTTTTTTCTGTTTTCACTCAAGAGGTGAATTTGCATAGTAAAGCTCTCGATTGAGTTAGTTAAGTTCCGTTGCGCGTTTGAGAGTTATTCAATTTAGAATGCGATGAAGCTGATTGCTTCAATGAAATTTGAATAGCATTTTTTTGGGGGAATTTAGACAATTGCATTTAAAATAAATAAATTGTGTGTTTCTAGTTTTGGACTCCTTATTTGACACTTTAGAAAAAAAAACTCCTCCGGAAATTACGACTCATTTAAAGTTTCATGAAAGATAAATCAAACAGCAATGTTTAGGCTATAAAATTAGTTCATAAATTTTGTCACAATAGTTACCAAGAGTGCAAAAGTTACTTTTATCAAAGTTTTTCAGCGTTTGCTTAATTAAAGCCCCTTCCACAGAGGTACCCAAACAATTGCCAAACATGACTGCTTCGCGTGTTGGCTCAGTCAGCTGGCAAATCGACGAAACTTTACGCCAAAGCAGGCAAGGGTTTTGAATCATAAATCACCGGAAACTTGCACTGGCTCGCCCAACCGACCAAGTTAATTTAGCAATTTTTGCCACTTGATTTATGTGAGAAATGAACGAACGAGCTCCCTCCCAGTACCTCAATTTCTAAGGTAGCACGGGGGAAAAAACGATGAGCAATACACCCCGCAAACGGTCAAACTTTCCGTCGTCATTTTGGAAGGAAGGCGAGGAAGGGTGGGAGAATATTTGACGAAGGGTTTTCCAAAAAAGTTTTGAATTGCTTTCTGATAATTACATTTATGCAAATTAAATTAGGCAAAACGGGGGCTCACTTTCCGAAACTTTCGAATCACGAACATGATTTGTGTCAGTTTGGAGGGAGCTGGCGTGACTCTGTTTGGCTTCTTTAAATTGATTTTTCCTGGAAAGGTTGTACCAAAAGATTGGGGAAAGAAAAAATAGCTGAGCAACTCTCCCATGATTCCATTTGTTTTTGTATAGTTTTTGTAAGAGGAGCAATTCTCTGAGATTTCGGTTATTCGATTTTTTTTTGTATTTTTTAATCCGGCTGAAACTTTTTTCGTGCCTTCGGTTTGCCCAAAGAAGCCATTTTGCATCATTAGTTCGCTCAAATAATTTTTCATACAAATTTGGCAGCTACCCATACAAAAATGATATGTGAAAATTCAAAAATCTGTATCTTTTGAAGGAATTGTATGATCGATTTGGTGTCTTCGGCAAAGTTGTAGGTATGAATATGAACTACACTGAAAAAATTATACACGTTAAATATTTTTTGGGGATTTTTAATTTTACTTTTTGTCACTAAAACTTGATTTGCAAAAAACACGTTTTATGATTTTTTTATTTTTCGATATGTTTTAGAGGACATCAAATGCCAACTTTTCATAAATTTCCAGAACGGGCAAAAAATCTTTGAACTAGTACAGATTTTTCAAAAAATCGAATTATTGGTCGCAAAATTTTTCAACTTCATTTTTCGATGTAAAATCGAATTTGCAATCAAAAAACCCTTTAGTGAATTTTTGATAAAGTGCACCGTTTCCAAATGATAGCCATTTTTATGTAACTTTTTTGTAAATAGTCGCAAATTTTAAATTTTTAAAATAAGTGCTTATGTTTGCCCACCTTTGGAAAATTTGTTTTTTTTTTTTGAAAAGCTGAGAAAATTCTCTATATTTTGCTTCATTGAACTTTGATGGTACGACCCTTAGTTACTGAGATATTGCCATGCAAAGGTTTGAAAACAGGAAAATGTATGTTTTCTAAGTCTCACCCAAACAACCCACCATTTCTAATGTCGATATCTCAGCAACTAATGGTCCGATTTACAATGTTATAATATGAAACATTCGTGAAATTTTCCGATCTTTTCGAAAATAATATTTTCGAAAATTTAAAATCAAGACTAACATTTCAAACGGGCCAAATATTAAATATTACGCCCTTATCAACAATGTTCAATTTAGCAAAATATAGAAAATTTTCTCAGCTTTTCGAAATTATTTTTTTTTCAAAGGTGGGCAAACATAAGCACAAATTAAAAAAAAATTGAAAATCTGCGACTATTTTCAAAAAAGTTACCTAAAAATGGCTATAATTTTGAAACGGTATTTATCAGAAATTAACTAAAGTTTTTTTTAATTGCAAATTCGATTTTACATCGAAAAATGAATATGAAAAATTTTGCGATCAATAATTCGATTTTTTGAAAAAATCTGTGTTGATTCAAAACAACATAACACGGTCAAAGATTTTTTGCCCATTCTGGAAATTTCTAAAAAGTAGGCATTTGATGTCCTCTAGAACATTAAAAAAAATCAAAACCGTGTTTTTTGCAAATCAAGTTTTAGTGACAAAAAGTGATATTAATAATCTCCAAAAAAATTTACCTTGTATCATTTTTTTTAGTTCAGGCATACCGAAGGCATCAAAAAAGTTTCAGCCGGATTAAAAAATACAAAAACTAAAATTAAAGAAAAAATACCGATTCCGAAGAGACTGCTCAGTAGTGTTTTTCGATGAAAAATACGTTTTTTCAGAATTTTGAGTACGCCATCAAATCGGGTTGTTCCGCCCCTTCGTCACAATGCAGTAGAGCTGACCGCTTTTATTTCATATTTCTATTACTGAAAAAACGAAACTATTGGCACTACGCCCCCCGGGGCATGGCCTTCCTCTAACGTGGGATTTCTGCTCCAGCGCCTCTGACGAGACAGGAGAAACCGGGACCGACGTTTTACTTCACCATCCGATAGAAGCTCAGTGGATAAGGCGGGAATCGAACCCGCGTCTCATAGCATCATCGGGATCGGCAGCCGAAGCCGCTACCCCTGCGCCACGAGACCCACACATTTTCTATTACTATGTCCTCGAATTTATTGCAATTATTAATATTGACAAGAAAAATGCAATCTTACCGTTAGATTAGATTAGATTAGATTAGATTAGATTAGATTAGATTAGATTAGATTAGATTAGATTAGATTAGATTAGATTAGATTAGATTAGATTAGATTAGATTAGATTAGATTAGATTAGATTAGATTAGATTAGATTAGATTAGATTAGATTAGATTAGATTAGATTAGATTAGATTAGATTAGATTAGATTAGATTAGATTAGATTAGATTAGATTAGATTAGATTAGATTAGATTAGATTAGATTAGATTAGATTAGATTAGATTAGATTAGATTAGATTAGATTAGATTAGATTAGATTAGATTAGATTAGATTAGATTAGATTAGATTAGATTAGATTAGATTAGATTAGATTAGATTAGATTAGATTAGATTAGATTAGATTAGATTAGATTAGATTAGATTAGATTAGATTAGATTAGATTAGATTAGATTAGATTAGATTAGATTAGATTAGATTAGATTAGATTAGATTAGATTAGATTAGATTAGATTAGATTAGATTAGATTACACCGTGTTTCGTAGCAAAAACCTCATTTTTCATAAAATCATAACTCCACGTCACTTCAACCGTTTTTAGTTGTTCCAAAAAATCCAAATAATTATCCTTACATTTGAAAAGGCCAAATGAAACTTTAAAGTGCCGTTTTGACGATGTCTCAAAGAGCCTGTGCCTGAAATAGTAGTTTATGCAACAAGTTGCAAAAAGAGGATTTTTTCAGCACGAGTCGTACATTTATCCAACGAGGTTCACCGAGTTGGATAAATACGAAGAGTGCTGAAAAAATCAAGTTTTGCAACGAGTTCCATACAACATTTTTTGCAATTCCAAAAAACACACACTGAGTGAAATTTTATGTCAAATTTTCATGTATTTTATCAATAAATCGTTTAAATCAAAAAAAATGTTGAAAAGTGTAACTTTTCGAAACAAGTGCTGAAAAGTTCAACTTTTCAGCACCCATTTGAGTGCTGAAAAGTAGAATTTTTCAGCATTTATTTTGAAAAGTGTTGCTATTCGATTCTGTTATATTTGGTACAGAAAAGTAGGCTATTTCGTCGTTCAAGAATGACAGGAAAAGTAAGTAGTTTCACGACGGAATTGCAAAAATATTTTTATCGGATTCCTTGAATAATTTTACGTTTTCATGCTCAAAAATGGGAGGTATTCATCAACAGGATTCCAAGATATATTTTTTTGAAAATTTAAACTGGGATTCTTAGCGCGCGACGCGCAGAAAAAAAAATGACAAATATAATTAACTTTTTTCACTGAAACTGTGATAACTTTAAAATTTCAGCGATGATCTATACATGTTAAGGTATCAAAATATTCGCAAATTAAATACGCAACCGATAAAATCCGACATACATATTTTCAGACTAAGACTCTTCGGTCCAGACACTGTCAAAATGGAATTTTAATGTTTTATTCGACCTTTTCAAATGTTGGTTGAGATTTTTCGGTTTAAGACTAGTTTTCCTAGAAAGAGCAACTTTTCACCTTTCATTTGCGTCCAAGATAACTAGAATCGCTTGAAATGGCGTGGGGTTATGATTTTTTTTTAAATGGGCAATTTGTGGGTGTAGGTCACCCTTAAGGCAAAAAAATACAGGTCTAATTATTGTGGAAAAAAAGAACTCCTAGAAAAATTTTGAGTCCGATCGGAAAACAGTTTTTTAAGGTTTATGCACTTTTCAAATGGAATTGCTGTTAAATTAGAAAAAATGATTTCAGATAAAATAAAACATTAATGGATGAACGATTTTTGATATTTTTTCTGTCATTTGGCTTTGATTTAACGAGTTTTCAAACAATGGCAATGATGATGTTTTTCATTAAAGATAATTTACTTTTAGAATTTCGTCTGATTTGGTAGTGTTACATTGGTTTGGGTAAAATTGTATCATACATTATTTTAAACATGTTTTTAAATAATTAAGCTCTGTTCAAATTAAAGCTCAATATCCACCCATAACAACCCAAGTGATTTATGTTTCATTAACTCGCAAATTTTCCCAGGAAAAATCCACCCAGTTTATTACCTGGCACACAAATTAACCTCCTCGTTAAACATACCCGTACAGATCGGGTGGGGTGAAATGGGCCAGTAATTAGATTGGCACAACACCACATCGCCTAACCCAGCCCCAACCTGTTCACCTCATTATGCAACACACATGCGTGCATTTCTCCATTGCACTAAATTGCCACCGAACATTCCAAACCCTTCCCCCCAAAGCAATGATGTCATCTGGCTTTAGCTTACTTTTATTATGAAATAATTATCCTTGCGATAACATCGAGCTGGCCTGATTGCCGTGTTGTCGCCGCTGCAAATTGGGTGCACCTGAGGCAACTGAAAAAAAATTAAACAAAAAATAAGCAGCATTTTTCCGCTTCCATGAATTCCACCCGATGTAACTTAATCTTCAGGGGAGACAAGACAGCTGAGAGATAGATTGCGAGAGCAAATTTCTTAATGAATGCACTGCCAAGATGAATGAAACGGGTGCAAAAGTGAGAGTGGTGAGAGGAAAATGTTTTTAGTTGAGAAAGGGAGAGAAAAATTTACTGATTAAAAATGTTAGTTTTATTTGTAACATATTGTGATCATAGAAATATTGGATAAATTTTAGTATAAAAATAAAAACTTCTTAATTTCTTTAATATTATTTCAAGCAAAACTAAAGCTGGAAGCAAAAGCTCCCACCATCGTAAGTAGAAACCCCTCCACAGTCTGTTGATGCAGAAGCTGCAAGTGCAAGGTACTATTTTTGTTGCGTGCAACCGGTAGCAGCTGTCGAAGGAAGAAGTGAGTTTTGCCTCGTGGTCGTGCGATAATACGCGTCGTCGTCGTCGTCGTCGCGGTGCACCGCAATCAAAACATCTCCCAGGCAGTCTTAAGCTGGCGATGCACGACACGGTGTTGCACACTTGATGCTATTTTCAGGCTCAATGCGGTTATCGAAATCAAGTATCTGATACTGATGTGGAATTAACTTGTTTGATAACATAGTGATTTTATAGCATTCAATTAATACACTTTTTTGGAAATCTCAAAAAAAATCTAAATTTCTAATTTTTCAAAAAATGAAAGATTCGAAAATAAAAATTTAAGCGAAATTTTTTTTTTTAAAACATCGAAATTTTAAAAAAATCTAAAGATTTTTAAAGCAACTCAAACATGCTTAAAAAGATTTTAAACGCAGGGAAACGCATTTAAAGTTGATTTCAGAAAACAAAAAACAAAAAACAAAAAACAAAAAACAAAAAACAAAAAACAAAAAACAAAAAACAAAAAACAAAAAACAAAAAACAAAAAACAAAAAACAAAAAACAAAAAACAAAAAACAAAAAACAAAAAACAAAAAACAAAAAACAAAAAACAAAAAACAAAAAACAAAAAAAAAAAAAAACAAAAAACAAAAAACAAAAAACAAAAAACAAAAAACAAAAAACAAAAAACAAAAAACAAAAAACAAAAAACAAAAAACAAAAAACAAAAAACAAAAAACAAAAAACAAAAAACAAAAAACAAAAAACAAAAAACAAAAACAAAACAAAAAACAAAAACAAAAACAAAAACAAAAAACAAAAACAAAAAACAAAAAACAAAAAACAAAAACAAAAACAAAAACAAAAAACAAAAAACAAAAACAAAAAACAAAAAACAAAAACAAAAACAAAAAACAAAAAACAAAAACAAAAACAAAAACAAAAAACAAAAACAAAAACAAAAACAAAAAACAAAAACAAAAACAAAAAACAAACAAAAACAAAAACAAAAACAAAAAACAAAAAACAAAAAACAAAAAACAAAAACCAAAAAAAAAAACAAAAAACAAAAAACAAAAAACAAAAAACAAAAAACATAAAACAAAAAACAAAAAACAAAAAACAAAAAACAAAAAACAAAAAACAAAAAATAACAGCCCACGATTTTTTTTCGTTCAGATATTTTGTGAAAATAGCCTAAAATGTTGAAAATCAAGTCTGTCATCTAGAAATTGTCAAAACCTATTAAAAACGTTACTTAATCCACCCTTAGGTGGTTGGTGCCTTCCTCTCATTCAAAGGGTAATGCTATCCAAAATAGACACGCTCGTGGGAAGGTCTTTAAATTACCTATCCAAAGATAGGTCGCATGATATATTTGGAATACGTTTTCATCTAAATATCTGAGAACTAGCCTCCAAAAAGTGTATAAATAACTCTTAAGTGCTTATAACTTTTGATAGGGTTGTCAGATCTTCAATGTTTTGGACGCGTTGGAAAGGTCTTTTGATTACCTGTTCAACGACGGGTTGCATGATAGATCCGGGCAACGTTTCATCGTGATATCTGAGATCCGGCTTCCAAAAAGTGCATAAATAACACTTAATTGCTAATAACTTTTGATAGGGTTGTCAGATCTTCAATGTATTGGTCGCGTTGGAAAGGTCTTTTAAATACCTTTCTAGAAATGTATAACATGCTGGGGTTTCTTACAAAAACCACTTTTTTACAATCTTCCGGACTTTAGTCAAAATCGTTTTTTTAGCATAACTTTTGAAGTACTTTACTAAACTTCATAATTTTCAAATGAGACCAAAACGGTCCAAATCGATTAAGCCAGTGCTGAGATAATCGAGTGCATATTTTTTGGTGCACAGACCCACATCCCTACACACACACACACACACACACAGACATTTGCTCAGAATTCGATTCTGAGTCGATAGGTATACATGAAGGTGGGTCTAGGAGGTCTAATTGAGAAGTTCAGTGTTCGAGTGATTTTATAGCCTTTCCTCAGTAAGGTGAGGAAGGCAAAAACAGTTTCTGTAAATGATTTTTGTATTTTTTAGGTGAGTTGCTCCATCCTGCATTTTTCGTGAGTCTTTTTGTAACATCTCAGGCTATTTTCACAAGAAATTTGAACGAAAAAAAATCGTGGGCTCAGAAAATATCATCAAAGTGGAGTGTTTGTTTCTTTCAGTGTATTTTTTGGAAAGCCCGTCAAATTTTCTACAAATTTGTCTTTGACCACTTTTTGATACGATGCAACGGCTTCGAGATACAGAATAACAAAAATATTTAAAACACTTACGTCCTTTTCAAATGTCATTAGTCATTAGTGAAACTGGCTCCACATACACAAAAATTGCTTATAAAAGCGTATGTCTACAAAGTTTCATTGAAATCGGAGAGGGTTCGGTACATCCGATTCCCTACTAGGCATGGAATTGTTAAAAAAAACCAAAATAGCACACTCGCAATATCCAAAAATTTTCTGTTTTTGTTTTTGTTGGATGGTTCCTTGGTTGCTAGGATTTATCTTATTTTTTATTTTGTTTGAAATTAAGTTTTTCTCTTAATCGTCAAATAAACATTGATTTTTAAAATTTCAATTCAGTTTCAGATGGAAAATTTTAAAGAATAACGCCAAAGCATAAAATTTCAAATTTCCATAAAAGAAACAGTTATCGCAGTTTCCACCATCATTTCAGATGTTCACAAACAAATACAAACTTACTGAAACCATTCACTAACCGTTGAGCACACACACACATGCGTGCTCAAGTCTTATCAAAGTTCGTCTCTAAAGCTGCAGCGCTGCAGCTTCACCCTAAGTCGTGCTTCTCTTATCATTATGCAGCAACTCTGCTAACCACTGCTAAGAAAAACACACTGCACCAGAGCGCAAATATTAATTTGCAACCCCTCGGCACTCATCCACCCTCCCAGGGGGAGGTTTGTTCCGCACCGCACACCAGGTGGGGTGCGAGCTGGTAGAGAGTGAGAGTACTCAACTCCCTCTTCCCCCCTTTGAAAAGCTTCAGCTCTCCACCGCATAAACATTGCAAAATTGTTATTAAAATATATATAAAACTCCAACGCTTGGTGAAATTCAATTTTAGTCTCGAGCAAGTCCAAGTCGCGGCCGTCGTCGGAGCGAAGCGAAAAAGTTTGTTGCACGTGTACACACGTGTGCACGAGGAAAAGCGCGCGAGCGGGAAAATTCCTTCTTATTCCTAAAAAAATACGTGGAAAATTGAACTTCCGGTGGTGCGCTGCGATTTCGAGTGGGTGCGTGAAATTGGCTCAATAGTGCTGATTTGGGGGGTGGAAAATCAAATATTTGGAAAATTCGGAACATCCAACCAGTGACCAGTGGCGGAAAATCGTAGCATCAAAATGAAGCTTTTGGTATGTGTCAGCAGCAGCAGCGTTAGTGAGAATCGGGGTTTTGAAAATCAAATCATCCCCAATCGGATGGAAATCAGTGTCGGAAATCACTCCCACATGAGGAGGAAAATGAAGTCGTGATTGGAATTGGAACTCGCTGGAGAAAAGTTGCTCCTTAGCTTTGCAGAAGGAGTCATTTGCGGGGAAGCGTTCCCAGCGAACATTCGTGCAAAGTTGTCACCTTCGTAGCATACGGACCGGGAAATTTTGCTCTAAATTGTGTGCTGACGGGGACGGATTTTGTGTGGAAAAGCCAAAGGATTGAAGTGTCTCAATTAACTTGTGTCAACAACTCAAGTGTGTTGGTATAATGAGTGGGGTCTTGATTGGCTGAGAGTGAGTAAGGACGTATACTGCAGCAGCAGTAATCGTAAGACAGTTTTTGGCGAGAAATGTTTTGTTGACATTTTAATAGAATTATAGAAATCACTGGAAAACTGAAGTGTGTGAATATCAAAAATGATAAAAAAGTTTTTTTTTTTCGTAAATCGCGATAATTCGTAAACTCCTTATGTTTACATAATTTTTTTTTGCAATTGTCTTCTTTGTTGAACATTATGACATTCTAAAAAATAGCCCTGCAAAGTAAGAAAAAAAACGAAATTTTAAAATAGGAAATTTTGTTCTAAATGAAAAAAGACCCTTCTGAAAAAATGTATTTTTTAATATAAATTTTGACTAAAATGGGGTCGAAGAACTAGACTTTGACATTTAAAGCAGGGCTGCGGAGTCAGGTCATATCTCAAGCGACTCCGACTCCGACTCCGACTCTGGCTGTCTGAGTTAAGCCGACTCCGACTCAGACCCGGCTCCGGCTTTCCACAAATTGTTGACTCCGGCTCCGACTCCGACTCCGACACCTAATCTGTATCTCAAATACAAAAGAAAACGCATTTCTAGCATAACAATTTTTTGAGTTAATTTGAGTTTTATTGTTTGAAAAATTAAAACATTTTATTTAACTACTTTAAATTTACATTCATTTTTTTTAGTTAATAAGATAGCTAAACTAATTTTCAATTGTTTTTTTTTAGCAAGTTTTCATTTACTGAACATTTCAGTAGTGCAGATTTCAGTAAATTTAACTGAATTCAGTAATGAGAAATTGTTTTGCAATAACTATCAAAGATACCCTGGTTTTGAAATAAAAAAAAATCAAAGTTACAATTTGTTTAATCTTTTGTGAATTTATTTGAGAAGACGTACATGGACATTGTGTGATCCAGCTCAGTAAACACTTTAAACATACAAATCATGAGAAAATTCTAATATTTGAAAAATAAATTAAATTATATTAATCAAACCACCCCGATTTGAAGCAATTAAAAAAAATCGATCTTTAAGAGTTTGGTAGAGAAATTGTAAAAAATGGGGTAATCGATATATCTAATAAATTCAATGACTCGTATATGCAAAGTTGTATATGCTTATGCCTCGAGCGCCGATATAACTGTATTTCAAAATAAGTTGCAACTTATTTTTGTCAGCTTGAAATGTTTTTAGCAACACTTTGATTTGTTTTTATTTACATACATGCATTAGCATGTTGCGGTCCAAGTAGAAGAATGATATAATAGTTGATAATGTTTTAAAAACATAATTATTTTTTTTAAATAACTGATAGTGAGCTTTTACATAAAATTATTTTTATTAGGTCCTTTTCGGTGCTGGGACCTGGTTAGGACCGAATCGGCTTTTGTAATTACATTTGACTTAATAATTACAGGGATAGTGAGCTTTTGCAATCACAATAAAAATGCTTCGAAAACATCACGGTATCTGATAAATATCTTGAACCAAAAAATAAATAAAACAAAAAAATGTCAACGCAGTGCACGCAATTCAATAAATAAATTCAAAATATAAAAAATGGGATGTAACCTGAATTATTACAAATATAGAACAATAAATACTTTCGTAAATTATATTAAATTTTTTGACATCTCCGACTCCAGCTCCGACTCTGGGCCTATCAGAAATTTACGACTCCGACTCCAGCTCATACAATTTAGCTGACTCCAACTTCGACTTCATGATTAATTGGTATCTCGACCACAAAGCATTACATAGAAAAAACTAGAAAAAATAAAAGTTACAGTGAGTAAACTTCTTTTCTTCAAAGTTATTTTTATTTGAAAGGTCATTTGATTTTGGACATATGAAATTATTATTTATTTAAACTCTGGCATCTTTTTTAGGATTTGATTTTAACTTATGGATAAAAACTTACATTAAATTGATATCTACACCCAAAGGAAAAATATATCTCAAAATCTGCAACATTGGATTTGCTGCAGAAAATGTCACATTTTATAACATTTTTTGCAGCAAGCCCGTAGATCATTTTTGCCCGCGTGTAAACATGTCAGCAATCTGCAGTTCTCACCAAAACATATAATGCTGGCGCGTCCCCGAGCAACTTTTTAAAGAGAAGAATATGTTGGTGCTCTTTCTCCCACAAATCATGAAGCGTCCATGGCGCGGTGGAAGCGTGTCGGATAAATAACCAAGAAGTTGGTGGTTCAATCCTAGTTCTGATAAGTGTTTTTTTTTTGTGAAATACAACCAAAAAGCCGTCTGTAATGTCGATAATTGTCGGTAACGGGCAAAAATGTCATACTCCTATATAGCAAAAAATGCATGAGGACAGATTTCATGCAGATTCTGATATAATTTCATGCCGCCATGCATCACAATCATGCGACTGCAAGTTGGGTGTACTTTGATCAGCTACGAAACTACAAATTCATTAAAAATAAAAACAATCAGTGAAAATTATGAATCGCAAATTATAGTTTTCCCCACACTACAATTTGAGTCCCAACAGGCTTTCGAAATCAAAATTTGCCAAAAATGTTTACATCAAGTACAAAGAAAACCCCAAATTCTCGAAAAAAAGGGATGCACAGTGGGCAAAAACGGGTGAAAAAATGGATCTTTTGATGCCGTCAGTTCCTGCCTGTCAAAAGTATCATATTTAATATAAAAAATTACGAGGAATCGATTGGTGGTACTCTCATTAGCGGCAAATGACGGGAAGTGGTCCATTTTACCCCATTTTGCCTTTTTTGGGTGTTTTTCTCGAATATCTTCAACTGCCGTAGTTTGCAACACTTCTAAAGTATCTTATTTTATGTAAAAATCACGAGAAATCGATTGGTGATACTCTCAATAGCGGCAAATGACGGTAAGGGCCCATTTTGCCCGATTAAGCCCTTATTTATGTGTTTTTTTTATGAATATCTTGAATTACTGTAGTTTCCTGCAATTTTAAAGTATGTTATTTTATGTAGAAAATCGCGAGGAATCGACTTGTGACATTTTCATTGGCGGCAAATGACAGCATGGGCCCATTTTGCCCCAGTTACCCCATTGTATGTGTTTATCGCCAATATCTTTAATTGCCGTTGTTTTTACACTTTGAAAGTATACTATTTTATGTAAAAAATCACGAAAAATCGATTGGTGGCAAATGACGGCAAGGGCCCATTTTGCCCCATTTAACCCCTTTCTAATGTGTTTTTCGAAAATACCTTGGAATATCATTATTCCTTACAGTTTCAACGTATATTATTTTATGTAGAAAATCACGAGGAATCGATTGGTGGTATTCTCATTAGCGGCCAACGACGGCAAAGGCTCGTTTTGCCCCATTTGCCCATTTTATGTGTTTTCTTTAATATCTTGAATTGTCGTGGTTTTGCAAACTTTAAATAAATGTTATTTTATGCAGAAAATCACGAGGAGTCGATTTAGAACACTCTACATTGCGGCAAATGGCGACAAGGGCCCATTTTACCCCATTTACTCTCTCTTGAGATGTTTTTCGTGAATATCTTGAACGTACTGTGCAATCTACAGTAACATTCTTGTAAACTGTATTGGAAATCACGACACGTTTAATATATTTTAACACATGAAATGGGCAAAATAGGCCCTTGTCGCCATTTGCCGCTAATTAGAGTGTTCTCAATCGATTCCTCGTGCATAAAAAACATTCATTTAAAGTTTGCAAAACCACGGCAATTCAAGATATTATAGAAAATACATAAAATGGGGTAACTGGGGCAAAACGAGCCTTTGCCGTCGTTTGCCGCTTATGAGAACATCACCAATCGATTCCTTGTGATTTTCTACATAACATAATATACGTTGAAACTGTAAGAAATAATGTAATTTCAAGATATTTACTAAAAACAAATTAAAAGGGGTTAAATGGGGAAAAATGGGCCCTTGCCGTCATTTGCCACCAATGAGAGTGTCACCAATCGATTTCCCGTGATTATTTACATAAAATAGTATACTTCAAAGTGTCAAAACAACGGCAATTAAAGATATTGGCGATAAACACATACAAGGGGATAACTGGGGCAAAATTGGCCCATGCTGTCATTTGCCGCCAATGAAAATGTCACAAATCGATTCCTCGCGATTTTCTACATAAAATAACATACTTTAAAACTGCAGGAAACTACAGTAATTCAAGATATTAATGAAAAACACATAAATGAGAGGTAAATGGGGCAAAATGGGCCCTTGCCGTCATTTGCCGCTATTGAGAGTGTCACCAATCGATTTCTCGTGATTTTTTACATAAAATAAGATACTTTAGAAGTGCGGCAAACTACGGCAGTTGAAGATATTCGAGAAAAACACCTTAAAAAAGGCAAAATGGGGTAAAATGGACCACTTCTCGTCATTTGCCGCTAATGAGAGTACCACTTATCGATTTCTCGTAATTTTTTGCATTAAAAATGATACTTTTGACAGGCAGGAACTGACGGCATCAAAAGATCCATTTTTTCACCCGTTTTTGCCCACTGTAGGATGATTCAATTCTCGATTCCCGGGAAATTGCTAATCTCTGTGTTGTCCCCCTGTAAGAGTAATTTTTTTAAAGGGCCTAAACACATTCTTTTGACATTCTTAATTGTTGGGCTTTATTTTCATAATTCTCAATGAGCAGTGAACTTTACAAAACTATCATTTTTTAGCATTGAAAGTTACCCCATTCATGTTTTTAGCTTTTTCAACATATTTTTCATGATTTTTTATTAGCAAATTTTACCAAACCTAATTTGAAATCGGTGCACTACATCAAACAAATGTTGAATTCATTTTTGATTGCAAATACGTATTTGCATTTTAAAATAAGTTTTGAAATTTAGTTTTTGCAATTCCGTCGTGAAACCACTCACTTTTCCTGTCATTCTTGAACGACGAAATAGCCTACTTTTCTGTACCAAAAATAACAGAATCGAATAGCAACACTTTTCAAAATAAATGCTGAAAAGTTCTACTTTTCAGCACTCAAAAAACGAAACTATTGGCACTACGCCCCCCGGGGCATGGCCTTCCTCTAACGTGGGATTTCTGCTCCAGCGCCTCTGACGAGACAGGAGAAACCGGGACCGACGTTTTACTTCACCATCCGATAGAAGCTCAGTGGATAAGGCGGGAATCGAACCCGCGTCTCATAGCATCATCGGGATCGGCAGCCGAAGCCGCTATCCCTGCGCCACGAGACCCACTCAAATGGGTGCTGAATAGTTGAATTTTTCAGCACTAGTTTTGAAAAGTAACACTTTTCAACATTTTTTGATTTAAACGATTTATTGACAAAATACATGAAAATTTGACATAAAATTTCACTCAGTGGGTGTTTTTTGGAATTGCAAAAAATGTTGTATGGAACTCGTTGCAAAACTTGATTTTTTCAGCACTCTTCGTATTTATCCAACTCGGTGAACCTCGTTGGATAAATGTACGACTCGTGCTGAAAAAATCCTTTTTTTGCAACTTGTTGCATAAACTACTATTACCATTTTTTTATTTTTTTTTGCAAGCATTCATTATTTCAAAAAAAAAATATCTTTGAGCAGTTCCATGTAAAATATGGAATCACTTTTAATCAACCCTCGTAGACATGTTATCCATTTTTGTTAATATGTAGCCAGTTGCTCTCGTTTTGAAAATTGTTGCAATTGTAATTTAAATATTGCTGTACATCGAAACCGTTGCATCGTGTCAAAAAGTGGTCAGAGACAAGCTTGTAGGAAATTTCAAGGGCTTTCAGAAAAATATACACTGAAAGAATAAAACACGTATTTTTATGATTTTGAAATTTAAAAGTGAATTTTAGAGGTGAGCCCGAGATTTTTTTCGTTTAATTTTTTTGTGAAAGTAGCCTTAGATGTTACAAAAAGACTCACGAAGAATGCAGGATGGAGCAACTCTCTTGAAAAAAATCATTTATTGAAACCTTTTTTTTCGTCAAAATTGTCAAAAAACGAAAACGGGAATCGATTTTCCAGACACTTTTAAATAAAAGTCACCATATGGAATATTGTCTTTAGTCCAATACTTGTGAAGTTACTGCGGCTTTTAAAATGTTTAAAAAATATTGATAAAAATAAAAATGTTGAAAAAATAACTCGTTTTTTGATGATTTAAGCTACATAATTGACTATCCAGGTTACTACCTCCACTTAACTACATTGAAAAAAATATTCTTTTTTCAGATATGAGCAAAGTTATTAGCAAGTTATTATCTTATATCTGTAAGTCCATATTTCCAATTGAAATGTGGTCAAAGACAATCTTATGGGCAATTTGGGGCGAGCTTTCCGGTTAAAAATATTTTCGAGACTGAAAAATCAAGTCGGTCAATAAGAAAATGTCAAAAATTATAAAAAAATCCTATTTTTCAGCATTTTTATTTTGAAAACCGCTGTAACTTCACAAGGATTGGACTTTGGACAGTGATCAACATGGAGACTTTTATGTAAAATTGTCTGGAAAATCGATTCCCGTATTCGGTTTTTGTCAATTTTGACATCTTGGACAATTTTCAAAAAAATTTGAAGGAAAAAATTCGTGGGTTCACCGTTAAATTTAACATTAAAATTGAAAATCAAAAATCTCATAAAATCTTTCAGTGTATTTTTTTCGGAAAGCCCGTTAAATTTCCTACAAGTTTGTCTCTGAAAACTTTTTTTTTGATACGATGCAACGGCTTCGAGATACAGCAATTACGATGTTGGTTGAAAGCCAAAACAACTTTGGAATAACATTTTTTGTTATGGAAGAATACCGCCAACTGTTATTGGGATGATCGGATTAGTTGTTAAAATAACAAAAAATAATAACAAAGATTTGTTCGAAGAATAACTTTAAATGTTATTAGTCTGTTATTACAATAACAATCCAATAACAAAAAATCATAACGACGAATAGCAAATCTTGTTATAAATAACATAAAATGTTATTGGCCTAGTATTTTTAAATATCAAAAAAATTATTCCCAAGTTATTTCCGTCTGCTCGGGACAACATACAACGGGAAATTTGAAACAAAATGTTATCAACTGAATTGAACTTAATATTTCTAGTATCAAGCTATGATATACAAAGCCGAATAGAACAAATGTGAAAAAAAATCGTTTGAGAACTTTTCGAAATTTTTTCTCACCCTGATTCCAATGCTCAGATATTTACTATGATTTTTTTTTATTCAAAAGAAGTTCATTTTTAAAAGATTTTCCAACCTTATCGCAGTGAGGAAGGTTATAAGCTTTCAATTTTATTAAATTCAATAAATCTGTAACATAATTACTAAAGTTTTATTTTTCAAGGTATTTTATGTTATTGAAGCCATTTTTTAAAGTTTTTTTCCATCACAAACAAAAATTAATTAGATTACAATTTGTGTTTGTTTTCATACATGATAAAAAAAATACATTTATCTGAACTTTACGCAAAATAGTTTCTTCATTATCGAAAGTTTTTGAACAACGTTTGCAGTAGGCATATAGAATTCTGAAGATATTTAATAAAAACATAAAACGACATTTTCTGAAAAAAAGTTTTTTATGCACTAAGCTTGAAATTTCAAATTTTATGCATTTTTTTTATGTTCTGTGTCAGCTCTATCCAAAACCAGTCAGAATTCCTTCCTTTCTTAATATTGTGCATTAACAAGGCTAAAACAGCTGTCCCACTTCACCCCAGATGACGGCATGTGGTATTATCCTGATTCGAAACCAACCAATATCGATGATGCACATCTTGCAATCAAAAATACTTTCATGAATGAAACATTAACCTTTTAAAGCATTGTTACCTTACCTTAAAGTAAACTCGTCACTGAGAGCAGTCCTTCTTTTCCGACTGAATTAAGTGCCTTCGCATGACCAGTTAGCCAAACAGCAAAGTCCATTACATTCATATTGGCACCAGAAGCAGACGTTTTCGAGACCCCATTCCACTATGGGGTATTTCCATATAAGCGAGCGGCCAAAAATATTTTTTTGTTTTTTTGTGACTTCTTTGTGTTGTTTGTACTTAGTATAATGAAAAAAAAATGAATTTTGATATTTTTCCAAAAAAAAAGTTTAATTTTTGATTTTTTCATATATTTGAGGCCACATGCATTAAAGTGGTGAGTTTTAATATTCTTGCTCTGTCTATTTGATGCACGGAATGGCGGTTTATGCTATGTTAAAGTTTCTGATTTACGTTCCATCTCCCTCCCCTTTTTCTTGAGTTAAAATCCACCTCTCTTTGAAGACCCCCTCCCCTCCAACTAAAATTTAATTTTTGCGGTGTTTTAGAATTTTAGACGGTTTATTTTATGGAACATTGTATGGATTCTCGTCCACGTTTTTGGTTGCAAAATTTACGTTTTCCACGATAAATTCTTCTAAATCAAAATCACTATGTAACCGATTGTCGTTAGATTACTTAAAATATGAACTTCTTCTATGGGCTTTTGTATACCTCGTTTTGAAGCTACAAAACAACGTGCGTAGTTTTTCCTCTGTGGTTTTTCCCCGAGTTGATCATGTGATGGTTCTGCAATGTTGTAATTCTAACAAATATACTCGAAAGCAGTTCTCACGTTTTCAGAATAGTGCTTCGTTATATCGTACAGGGACACTACGGTATTATTATCCATACTTTCAAAAGAACACAACAGCGAACTGATACGAATATTCGACGAATCGTTTCTGTAAAATACTTAGAATAGGAATTTCTAATTTTATTAAACGTACCTAAGTACCAACAAAGTCATGAATATCAAATCAATTTCAAAACATACATAGCAGGTACGTCATTTCTGCCACCGCAGGTAAATAATGTGATTTTAACCAAGCGTATACGCGAAATCATTAATTTTCTTGCATGAATCAAAATGTTCAAAATGGCATAACTCAAAAAGTGCACATAAGTGCACTTTGAAATTTGGAGACAAGTTAGGACATGGTTCAAATTTTAAGCTGCAAAATTTTCAGATCGCACAAATGCACACAAAAAAAGTTCTCCATTAACAAAGTTAAAAAAAAAACTAAATTTTGAATAAAAATCCATCTTTTTTGATTTTTATTATTTTTTTTAGCCTGTAAAAGTGTGTTTTGTGAAATGTTATTGAATAGTTGAATCAATTACCTTTCTGAATATATATAATGATGCAGGAAAAAATACATAAACAGCTACACAGTACAACTATGAAAAATAATTATTTTTTTGTCAAAAAACATGTTTTTTCTTACCATTTTCGCCTTTGAAGGTCTGCAATTCAGTGAATTTTGAACCTTCAACTTTCAAACTCCGGATTTTTCTTAGTAAGAATGTTTATTTTCGAAAAAAAATACCAAAAAAATAATTAGAGTATGTCGGTTTTTCGATTTATGGCCGCCTGAAACCCCATAGTGCATTCCTTGCCAAAGGAAAAACATTTTCCATGCAAACATGACACAATCTCCGAGACATCTAGCAAAAACAAACATTTTCCCCATGCTCGATAACCGTTCGATTGGGGTGGAGGGGTTGTGTGTGTGTGTCTCAGTTTTGTGAGGTTCGATTTTCAATGGAAAATATGCGACTTAATCCACGGAAAATGACGACCAATTACAAAAGATTTGACGTGGAATGGATTCTTCATTAAAAAATGTTCGTTTGACATTTTTGAATACGATTTTGCTTCAGTTATTTAAATATACTAATTTTGTGTTTTAAAGTGGATTCTTCCATCATCGAAGAATATTTCTTCCTCAGAACAAGCCAGTACCTCATTTGCTACATACTTGCACAGGGGAAGGGGACACACAGAACCATCATCATGTACCACCCCGAAGCAAGGCACCTGTTTACCGTCGGAATTTGAATCCATTTTCCATTTTAATCCGTCCCCCGTTGGTAGCCCGTAAAAGCTTCAAACGAAGATTTATTGGCAAATGCATGGAACTGCACTCGGTCTGATTACTGCCCGTACACTCCGTTTTATATAGGAACTTTGCTCAGATGTGTGTTTCTTCATTTTGTAAACAGAGCTTGTTGGTTCTTCGATCTTAATTGACACAGAACACAGGGGGAACACATTTTTCGTTTTAATGGAACCTGGGCAAAAATCTAGGAGCTGAGTTAAAAGCATAAACTTGTCCAGAAATCCCTTCAAAAAAGGTGTTGGCTTGAAAAAAGGAAAATTCTTCCGGAACTTCAAGCTCATCAGATAAGCCATTCAAATGGGCACTTACCAGAAGCTGGAAATCCTGGAAAAATCCTGGAATTAATACAACTTACGAGAGATTTCTACAGAAATAAAAACATAGCTTGTTGGCGGATTAGCCAACAGTTTCTATACATTCCGTCTGGCATAAGCTCTACTTGTTGAACTGTTGTTTTGAACTAGAAAAGAATTCCTTAAGTATTGACGTTAACAAAAGATTTATTTTTTTGTTAAACAGCCATTAGAGCATATATGCATAAATGCATTTGTATTAAGCATAAATTTCGTGACGGTTTTCCTTAAAAACCGAGCCATGACCGAGTTTCCATGTACATTTGATTGCTTGCTATAGAAAAAATGTTTTGTACGTGTATACGTGTGTCTCAAGAAAAAAATCCTAATTAATTTGGTGTATTTTATTCTGCAAGATTGTGATTGCTTTTCAGAAATAAAGTCAATTTAAAACATTTTTTTCAAAGGTTTATCACGAAAATTTAAACTCTCAATTGTTAGGTTTGATTTATTATTTGTTTGTGGAAGGTTTCAACAAAATTTAAAAAAAAATAATAAAAAATCAATAGAAGAATATGTTTTTCTTTTTTTTTTTAACTGAAAATTGTTTTAATTTGAAAAACCACTAATGCGTTGAATAAATGTTGAATTGTATGTCATGCTTAAAATCTGAACATATAATCTATAAAAATGTTAGTTATAATAAATTTTAACAAACCGCATTAACGAGAGACGAAAACTGTTTTGCAAAATAATTTAGCTGTCTCCTGATTTTTTTTTTTCATTTTTTTTTGTGATGGGAAAGACAAAAGGCGTCATCCATAAAGTATGTCACGCTAAAATCGGCCAAAATTAACCCCCCCCTCTCCCCAATGTCACACTTTGACATGCTGGCTCTGACCCCCCTCGAAAAGTACGTCTTGTTTTGTCGCCCCCCCCCCCATTACCTTGTTTTTTTGTACAATTTTAGCATGATTCATAAAAAAAGATTATTTAAAAATTCGGAAATCAATTAAGGAAGTTTTAAGTTTTTACAGGTTACGTTTGAATTTTATTATTTTCTTCAATGTTGTAGTAACAGAAATCACCATCACAGTTTTTTTAAGCATATTAAATCTTTCATCAAAAACACTGTTTCTTCAAGCCTTGTACACGGAACAAAATCCGGTTTGCGGAATCGGAAACTTTGCTTTCGATTTGCTCTAAAAATCGCAAATCTCGGTTTCCACCCGTCAGCAGGAAACATTGCTTCCAATATCGCAAACGATTATTTCCGATATCGCAAACGTAACGCAGTAACGCATACCCCGCCAAAAGCATGCAGAACGCAGCCACTTCAATATTTACCTTTTTGAATTGACCGTTGCTGCTCGAAATTTCGATAGAAATAAGAAGAAGAAGAGTTCTTTTAAATTTTATTTATTTGTTCATATAAAAACAGAATCAAAAGTGGTGACGATTCGAACGAAGCGATTTGTTCGAACTGGCCTCGATGTCCGTGGTGCAGCTGGGTACAGCTGGGCGCCGTCGTCGCCGTTGACAAGTTGCTTTAGAAGGAGGAGGAGGCGTTTCCACAGTGCACTCGTTGATGCACGGTTGATGTCAGCGTTTGGCGTTTTGTGCAACAGAGTGGGCGAGTGACGTCGGCGGCGGGGCCACTTGGATAGAGGTGATGCTGATATCATTCCAGCGTGCTTGGGCCGGCGATCTAGTTGATTTCCGCGTCCTATTTTAGACTCAGTTCCGAGCTGGCACGCCGGAAGTTCTCCTCGTCCTGGAGATTTTGGCTCTTTTCCTCTACGCGCCTTCGAGAAAGGTCCTGGTGTGGACTCAGGTTCATGCCGGATCCCGAGTGATTCCACACAAGAGCAACGAAGGTGCCCTAGCAATGTGCCATGATCGTGATTCCATTTCCGATTTTCACCTGGAGGATCGACTTGAGCGAAGCGACCTCCCCGCTAGGAGCCCGTCCGCCTGGAACGAGCTCCAGTTTGGACGCCGTGCTGGCATGACAGAATCTCCGCTAGCAGTTTGGTCTGTCGAGGTGTTTGAAAGAAAACACAAAATTTAGTATTAATCATCAAATCAAATCAAATAAATAAAAATACAAACTTCAAAAATTAAAAAATTAAAAAATTAAAAAATTAAAAAATTAAAAAATTAAAAAATTAAAAAATTAAAAAATTAAAAAATTAAAAAAATTAAAAATTCAAAAATTTTAAAATTCAAAAATTCTAAAAATAATAAAAATTCTAAAAATTCTAAAAATTCTAAAAATTCTAAAAATCTAAAAATTTTAAAAATTCAAAAAATTCTAAAAATTCTAAAAATTCTAAAAATTCTAAAAATTCTAAAATTTAAAATTCTAAAATTTCAAGAAATTCTAAAATTCTAAAAATTCTAAAAATTCTAAAAATTCTAAAAATTCTAAAATTCTAAAAATTCTAAAAATTCTAAAAATTCTAAAAATTCTAAAAATTCTAAAAATTCTAAAAATTCTAAAAATTCTAAAAATTCTAAAAATTCTAAAAATTCTAAAAATTCTAAAAATTCTAAAAATTCTAAAAATTCTAAAAATTCTAAAAATTCTAAAAATTCTAAAAATTCTAAAAATTCTAAAAATTCTAAAATTCTAAAAATTCTAAAAATTCTAAAATTCTAAAATTCTAAAATTCTAAAATTCTAAAAATTCTAAAAATTCTAAAAATTCTAAAAATTCTAAAATTCAAAAATTCAAAAATTCAAAAATTCAAAAATTCAAAAATTCAAAAATTCAAAAATTCAAAAATTCAAAAATTCTAAAAATTCTAAAAATTCTAAAAATTCTAAAAATTCTAAAAATTCAAAAAATTCAAAAAATTCAAAAAATTCAAAAAATTCAAAAAATTCAAAAAATTCAAAAAATTAAAAAAATTCTAAAAATTCTAAAAATTCTAAAAATTCTAATATTTCTAAAAATTCTAAAAATTCTAAAATTTTTAAAAATTCTAAAAATTCTAAAAATTCTAAAAAAAACCTAAAAATTCTAAAAATTCTAAAAATTCTAATAATTCTAAAAATTCTAAAAATTCTAAAATTTAAAAATTCTAAAAATTCTAAAATTCTAAAATTCTAAAAATTCTAAAATTTAAAAATTCTAAAAATTTTAAAAATTCTAAAAATTCTAAAAACTCTACAAATTCTAGAAATTCAAAAAAAATCAAAAAAATCAAAAAATTCTAAAAATTCTAAAAATTCTAAAATTTCTAAAAATTCTTAAAAGTTTAAAAATTCTAAAAATTCTAAAAATTCTAAAAATTCCAAAAATTCTAAAAATTCTAAAATTCTAAAAATTTCTAAAAATTCTAAAAATTCTAAAATTCTAAAATTCAAAAATTCAAAAATTCAAAAATTCAAAAATTCAAAAATTCCAAAATTCAAAAATTCCAAAAATTCCAAAAATTCAAAAATTCAAAAAATTCTAAAAATTCTAAAAATTCTTAAAAGTTTAAAAATTCTAAAAATTCTAAAAATTCTAAAAATTCTAAAAATTCTAAAAATTCTTAAAAGTTTAAAAATTCTAAAAATTCTAAAAATTTCTAAAAATTCTAAAAATTCTAAAAATTCTAAAAATTCTAAAAATTCTAAAAATTCTAAAAATTCTAAAAACTCTAAAAACTCTAAAATTCTAAAATTCTAAAATTCTAAAATTCAAAAATTCAAAAATTCAAAAATTCAAAAATTCAAAAATTCAAAAATTCCAAAATTCCAAAATTCCAAAATTCCAAAATTCCAAAATTCCAAAATTCAAAAATTCTAAAATTCTAAAATTCTTAAAAGTTTAAAAATTCTAAAAATTCTAAAAATTCTAAAAATTCTAAAAATTCTAAAAATTCTTAAAAGTTTAAAAATTCTAAAAATTCTAAAAATTTCTAAAAATTCTAAAAATTCTAAAAATTCTAAAAATTCTAAAAATTCTAAAAACTCTAAAAACTCTAAAAATTCTAAAAATTCTAAAAATTCTAAAAATTCAAAAAAATCAAAAAATTCTAAAATTCCAAAATTCTAAAATTCTAAAAATTTTAAAAATTCTAAAATTCTAAAATTCCAAAAATTCCAAAATTCTAAAAATTCTAAAATTCTAAAATATAAAAAAATCTGAATTTTTAAAAAATCTGAAAAATTCTAAAAATTTTGCCAAGTTTGACAAAGTTGTTTGTCATAAAATCTCATTTAACACCACGTTTTGGGTAAGTTTGCTAAATTATTTTACTAAAAAAATACCTCTATGCATTTAATAACAATTATTTTTTTTTATTAAGATTTAGTTTAGTCTGGTCTAGTTTAGAGAAAAAATTGAGGATTCACATGAAAGCAAGTAATACAGCAACTCACCGTACAGCGTCTTGGTTATGTTTTGGTACTGCTCAATCAAATTCTTGATTACTTTGAATGCTCTCCTGCGTGTCGCGACCACTTCCGGCTGTTCAACCGAGACCGGTTCAACAGTTTGCCTCCCGCGATGGTCACATCTTCCTTCCAGATGATTTTTGCCAGCTCCGGAGCTGCCGAATACGGATGTACTGCGTGTAGGTTGTGCTGTTATTCATCATCTGGTGCCTCTTCCCGCTACCAACTTCCTCCGCGGCTGCAGATCGATAGGCAACCTAGCACATTTATTTTGCCAAGATGTTTATGCCCAAAGCTAATCACGCCGCCATCTACAAGTACCTCGTAGGCGTGTTGGCCGCGCAGATGAATTTCTACGCCCCGAAGCACATGGTGCAACTAGAGCAGATTGCAAAGAATTACAATCCGGAATCATGTTTATTTTGATGGACCAGTTTCCTCCCGCTCCCTTCTCTCTCGCCGACGACACCTTCACGTTCACATAGAGTTCAGCTCAACGACGAAAGACGTACCAATGCCAACTGCGCGCGATCGTGCGTCTCCCACTTCTTCAGCGGGCCGTGATCGCCGCAACCGTCGTTGACGAGGCGACCCTCGTCCCAGTACACCTGGTACTGGTAGCGGTCGTACTTGGTGAAGCCCCACTTCTTCGAGATGAAGATCTTCTGACGACCGGGGAACTTGAACTTGTCACGAAGCAGTGCCTCGACGACCTGCTGTCGGAACGGTGCGGATGTGGAGCTGGTCCTTGCCGCAGAACTTGACCAGGTATTTGTTGCAGCAAATGCGGGCCGCCTCGAGCGTTTCCGAGGACAGCTGGACGCCAGGTGGACGCGTTGTGGGAAGTCCTCGACCAGGGTCTTCTTGCGGCCGAGATCGAAGAAGCGGATCTTAGCGTCCAGGACACCACGGCAGAACCGCGGCTGACTATTGGCGAACTAAAACCGAAAAAAAGCGTCACTACTGCTGGTATCGAGGGAACCGAGTTTCCAAGCTCATACCTGCCTCCGGAGATTGTTCCGCCGACGCTTAAACAGGCTGGTCCGTTCGAAATCGCAGCGCGCTCATCGTGTCGGCGATGTTGAGTTCCATGATAGATTTGGCCGCGGAGCCCGGCCTCTTGATTTAGGCCTGCGAGGCGAAAATTTCTCTAGAAATTTCCACACGGCTGTCCAACGGAAGGCGATTTCTTCGAGGCGAAGCCTGGGCAGGGGGCAGGGCAGAGCAGGGAAGCTGAAAATTAATGTTTTTAGATTAATTTAATAAATTCAACAGTGCTTAACAATTTACCTTGCAAAATGCAACCAGCTTTTCCGCATCTTGAAGATGAAGATTCTTCCCGGGAAACCACCTCGCGAAAAATAAAATCGGTTTGTTTATTTTTTTGACAGCCCGTAACGCACTGGCTGTAGAGACCCTAAATAAGGAGACTGGTCTAAGCTTGCTAAATCGATCTGGCAACGTATGTTTTGAGCTTGGCAACACTGATAAGTTTTGCTGGGCGTAAAGGCAAATGCTCGTTTGGATACGTCAAACTCGCGTCTGTTTGGGTACGTCAAATTCACTTCGTCCAGTCTCCCTATTTAGGATCTCTAACTGGCTGCGGCGGTCTGCACTCTAAAATGAACCGACAACAAAGTGCGTTCGGTTTTGGAAGCATTTTGTTTCGATATTGAAAGCAAAGTTTCCAATATTGAAAACATTTCCGATGATTTCGCAAACATTCGGCGTTTCCGAATTCGTCGCAAAGATTTTTCGAATACGCTGACCGGATTTTGTTCCGTGTATCGTGTTTGATTTATGAGTAAAGTTTATCAAACATTTAACTTTTTGAGCTTTTTTTTAAGAATTAATTTTCAGTATTAAAGAAATATTCTAGTTTGACGTCACAGTTTCGCGTACGCCCCCCTTCCCAGCTCCCCCTTGTAACACTTTGTTACACTTGCGACAACACCCCTCCCACCCCCCCTCTCCCTAAAAGCGTGACGTACTTTATGGATGACGCCAAATTACTAAATATTTTTCGTAACGGCTTGTTAAGTTGCTAATAGTTCTTTGTACCGTACAAAAAGCTCCACAAAATTCATTGAATTAAATTTTAACAAATTAGGCTTGATTAAGTTGAAATGGGTTGTTCCATACATGACGAAACGAGAAAAGAAATTATCGTGTGTCAACTATGTGGGACATTCTTCTGTGTCGGTTAATGGAATACCCTAAAAAGCTAGTTCAACCAAATATTACACTTAGAATGAATGGCCCTTAGCTTCTTCACCTCCTTTCCCCTTATAACTGCCAGCGCCCTGTCTGGATCTATCCACCATGTGATAAAAGGTTTGAAAAATCTGTTGTCGCGATCTTCAATTCTATCTCTCCTCTTTTTGTCCTAGGTTAGCTTAATATTTCTCGTCGCAAATTGCCAATATAAGCAAAAAATAATAATTGACTTCCGGTGATCAAAACAATATTGTAAAGCAAAACAAATGAATGTTAAATCATAAATATTCGTAAATATAACCCCCTTGTCTTTTAAAAATAAAAATAAAGCAGAAAAAATTTATTGCGCTAGGCATTTTGAGGATCCCTCTACTAAAATTTAAACACTTTACTATATGAAACCAAATTAATGTTGATATCTAGAGTTTTTATTTTTTTTTTGTTGAAATTTGTTATTTTTTCAATTTCGGGAATTCCCAGTAGGGGAAGGTGGAGCAAGACGACCATATGGGGCAAGAGGAACAACCTCGTACGGCCGTAATTTTTACAATTTGGATTATTTCCAGTATGAGGAATTGTTGCTAGCAATGCAATTAGCTGATTCTACTACCACATAACCGCCAAAACGACGTAAACGCCACGGGGCATAAGATTTATTAAAGTTTTTTTCAAAACCTTTGTTTTCTTATAATATTTGGAAAGTACAAAATAAGGCTTAGGATTCGTTTTAAGGCTCATTTTACCAAAATGCTATTTTTCCTAGATCAGTAGTGTCCCTACCAATGACATGCACCTATTACAAAGTATGATTTAACTTTTGGTTATTTTTGTTGAGAGCTTATAAAAAATCTTGTTCAGGTGGGGCAAGTGCACCATATGGATTTTTAGTATGGAAAAAATACGAATTGCTGCAACAACATATTTTATTGGGAAATAAATACATGAAAGTACATAAAAACTGATAAACAATTGTTAAAAAAATCGTCCAGACAAAATATTGTGATATTATGAAAATTTACTATTTATCATCTAAGTAATATTTTTTTTCGTAAAAACGATAAAATTTTAATTAAAATATTATTATTGAATCTTAAAAATGGAAGAAACCTTTCAAATATATTCTAATCTGATATATCTAAGTTATAACAGTTCAATTGTTAGCAAATTAACATGTTTTTTCATGCATTGTTCCTCTTGCCCCAACGGGTTGTTTGTCTTGACCCACTAGTTGAGTAGAACGTACGGAAAATCAAAAATTTTAAAATCAATTTTTTCCATTAAAAACAGGATTTTTTTAAAAACTTGTTCTAACAAAGTCTTAGTCAAGACCTAGAATAAGATGATTATAATAAAATCCGACAGATTTTTTAACTTTTTAATGGGTTATAACGAGCATTTCCTTAGCTTGTTACACTTGCCCCACTTTCCCCAACAAACTATAAAAAATCCCAGGATTCAGGAATTCTCGGTTTTGGAAAAATCCCGAAAATTTTGTCCCGGGAATTCCCGGGATGGAAAAAAAAATTTTTGTGTGAAAAACGTCATTCAAGTATCCACAAAGAAAATGATTCTTTGTACCTTTTTTTTCCTTAATAGTTCTAACCAATACATACAGTTTTGCCGAAGACATTACATCTATTTTTTGAAAATCCTTCAAAAGTTACATTTTTGTATGAAAAGCTTTTAAAATTGTATGGAGACTTCTTCGAAAGAATTTCAATTTTTAACGAATGTTGTAAATTCACCCTATGTAAAAACTACTAAAATTGTAATAATTTTCAATATGAGTCGAAGCTAGAGCGTCCAATTTGCCGTCCCAGGAAAAAAATCCCGGGAATTCCCGGGATTTCTCGAAAAAAAATATTTCCCGTTTGCCGGGAAATTTGTAAATTTCCCGGGAATTCCCAAAATTCATGCGGAAGCATACATTTTCTTAAATTTTTGGAACTATTTTTTGAAAATGCTCTAAAAAAATAATAAATGAACAAACTCAATATGATTTTGTTCAATTAAATGTATTGTTTGGTTTGTATTAAATTAATCAGATTATCAGAAATTATGATATCAGAATTATTTCTGTTAATATACATTTTTGAAGCAACTGGGAATAGATATTGTTTAATGAGTATTAAATTATTACAATTAGGTAAGCTTTTAACAGATTGATGTTATTTCATCAAAACAGTATTAACTCCTTGCCTCCAAATTAAAACTGAGTTTTTTTTTTACGTTTTTGTTTACCATGATCAAATGAGATGAAAATCGAATTTGTGCAAAAAGAATTGATTCAATTGGTTGAATACCTAGTACTAAAGAAATAAAAGAATTATGGAGCACTGATGCAACTACAGGTGTTAGAGGGTTAAATGTGAAAAAATAGATGACTTTTTGTGGAATGATGTTAATTTATTGTATAATTTAAATCATGTTGCATAATAATACAAAAAAATATCATTGAAAAATTACTTTCTATTGTTTGTTCTCAAAAAATGCAAAAAAATATTCAAAGCTAGCTTCAAATATTTGAAAACATTGGGTTGTTTGGAGTAAAACCAACACTAAAAAGCTTTACCATTTGTTCAAGAGCTGAAACCAGTATTTGTCATGAAAAACATAATTTCTGCATGTTTTTTTTTCTCATTTCTTTTTCTTTTAGTTGAATGATTTTTTATATGCAGTCAAGCTGTTAATTGATCTTCACACTAATTTAAACCATTATTGTTGATGTCCTAAACAATTTTGTTGCATAATATTAATTAAAACCAAGATCACAACAATTTTCAATAAATTTAAAATTTCCCGGGAATTCCCGGGATTTCCCGGGAAATTGGCTGAAAATTTCCCGTTTCCCGGGAAATTTGTAACCCCGGGAAATTGGAAGCTCTAGTCGAAGCGAAATGGTAAATGTATTTTGCACTTTATTTAATGAGTTTTTTTTGTAAAATACTAAAATTTTCACCGTTCACCGTAATTTTTCGAAATTACATTAATTTTCATGCTTTGCCTTATGGGTTCAAACGAAGCAAAATTTTGTATTCTTTTCACTTTATTTGAGCTTTTTTTGCAAAATACAAAACAAAACCACAAATTACCGTTTTTTTTTTCAAAAATCCTCAAATTTCAAAATATGCCACATGGGTATCAAACGAAGCACATACGATAATATGTGAAAATTTCTGTATTTTTCAAAAAAAAAAACTCGAATAAAGTGAAAAGTAAACAAATTTCGCTTCGTTTGATACCCATAAAGCAAATTTTGAAAATTTGAGTAGTTTCGAAAAATACCGTATTTTGTGGTAATAAATTTAAAAAGCACACACAATTTCGCTTAGTTTGATAGCTTTATTCAAAATCATGAATTTTGTGAACAATCTTGAGTACATATTACATTATGAAACTTACTATATTTTCAAAAAAAATATATATTCTTGGTGAAAGCTTTGAAAATTTAACATGACATGGTTGTATTAATCGATTTTAGTACGATTTTAAAAATGAGGAATCGTCCATAATTGGCGATGAGATTATCGCCGATAGAATTATCGAAACAACGATAGGGCGCTGTCTTGTTTTTGCATGCTCATTTTCATTTCTATTGTGTCGCTGTTTGTGTGCTTGGGTGCGTGGTTATTATAATTAAATAATGGCATCATTAGTGCGCTGACCACGGGGACGCGCTGTCTTGTTTTTGCATGCTCATTTTCATTTCTTTTGTGTCGCTGTTTGTGTGCTTGGGTGAGTGGTTATTATAATTAAATAATGGCATCATTAGTGCGCTGACCACGGGGACGCGCTGTCTTGTTTTTGCATGCTCATTTTCATTTCTTTTGTGTCGCTGTTTGTGTGCTTGGGTGTGTGGTTATTATAATTAAATAATGGCATCATTAGTGCGCTGACCACGGGGACGCGCTGTCTTGTTTTTGCATGCTCATTTTCATTTCTTTTGTGTCGCTGTTTGTGTGCTTGGGTGAGTGGTTATTATAATTAAATAATGGCATCATTAGTGCGCTGACCACGGGGACGCGCTGTCTTGTTTTTGCATGCTCATTTTCATTTCTATTGTGTCGCTGTTTGTGTGCTTGGGTGAGTGGTTATTATAATTAAATAATGGCATCATTAGTGCGCTGACCACGGGGACGCGCTGTCTTGTTTTTGCATGCTCATTTTCATTTCTTTTGTGCCGCTGTTTGTGTGCTGGGGTGCTTGGTTATTATATATAGGTGAAGGGATTTTATTAAATGATCATTATATTGCATTATTATATTTATTTGATTATATAACCACACTATATTTTACACCTAACACATCATACAAAACACAAATGAAACTGTAAACAGGAGCGTTTGGTACGGTATGTCCACGCATCCTTCCTCCCCTGTAGATTCTTTGAAATGTGATCCGTTCTCAGAATCCTCTCTGCGGTAAACACAACGTAGTAGGGCTGGCCGCTTTAATTTTTGCAATACATTTTCGGGTGTTCTCGGATGTACTGCAATTATTAATAATGACAAGAAAAGTGCTTGGGGCGTAATCTAATCACAAGACTTTCCAGCATGCTTTCATCGGACTGGCTGCGTTTGTGTTAGATTAGATTAGATTAGATTAGATAGAATTATCGAAACAACGATAGCGATAGAACTAAAAAAATAAAATTAAAAATACCTCCAAAACGAAGCACGTCCTTTAAATTCATCAAAACTAGAATCATTAAAATAAGTGCAAGAAAGGGTTTTTATGCTTTCCTAAATTCTAACAATAGCAAATATTTCAGTATTTTGATAAAGTTCAAGCAAAACTTTATTAAGAGTAGTTTTTACATTTATTGATGAATTCAAAATAAATACACTGCAAAACGGTTAACAAATATATGTGTTATTTCACTAATCAATTTGATTAAAACACATAATATATATTCAACATATTTAAATGAAATTTGTTCATCGTTGTTTAATATCGTTGAATACTTAAAATAAATTTTACAAAAAAAAAATGTTCTTTTAAACTGTTTGGAATTTCTAATGAACAATATTTTTGATATTATATGATTTTTTTATGTGTAAACTGCATTTAAAATGCTTGTTAGAAATCTTGTAAAATGCTTGAATTAAAAAAAATAAGCTTAAATGCACTGAGTAGCGATTTATCAATTGATTGTGTGAAATTTCGCGGCATTTCACGGTATTTCCCAAATTTCACGACCAGGATCGAATTTCACGGATTACGCGGCTTCCGTGAAATCGCAAAAAAATCACTAGCCCTATTGATGATATTCAAAAAAGATGCCAGTTCTCGGAAAATTAAGTGACATCAAATGTCTACACATACACAGAAAGTTGCTCATTAAGAAGTTCATGTTTTGAGTGATTTTAAATCGTTACCTACATATTATGAAAAACATGCATAATCTATTGAAGAATTCGACGACGTTTTTTCCGCTAGGTTCGCTGTTGTTCCAGCGGTGTTCGGAATGACAGCCCCCATACAGTTTGAGCAGTTTTTTGGGAAAAATCGCGTTTATAATGAAAAATCAAGCATTTTCAGAAAAGTGGGGTATTGCAAAGTGTGGCAATTTCGCTAACGATCATAATGCGTGGTGATTTGTAGTGATTAATTGTGACTGGTATTTTATTTAAACGATTTTTCTAAAAAGATGATCGATATTTTGGATAACTTGAGTTAAATGTTGCAAAAGTTAAAAGTAATGATGAAATATTATGTAAAAGTGTTTAAACTTTACTTTTCTTCTCGTTTGACCAAAATATTGACCTCAAAAATGCATTTTGGTGATTTTTTGGAAATTTTTGGAAAAATTCGAATAACTAGCAATTTTTTAAGAAAATTATTGTAATTATGCTGTAATATGACTCTTATAGTTTGTTCTATCAATAATACACACATAAGGAGCATTATCAATCAAATAAATCTTATTTAAATCAATTTTTCAAAACATCTTTTTGTTAAATTTGAGGAAAAAACATGAAAAATTAACTCAGCCCCTATGATTTATACATCATTTGATTCGTTTATGTGATTGCCACACTTTACAATAACTTTCATCGACGTTAAAAAATATTTGAAGGAAATAATAATCAAAAACTGCAAAAAAAATAATATTTCCAAGCACGCTGTCATTCCGAACATCGTTGCGTAGTGTTTCTACTCGCCACCAGGATGCGTGCACGTTTCTGTCGAATCTCTCAATTGTATTTCAATATTGAGTTAAGACAATGTTGACCAGCTAGAATCCGTTAGTCCTCACTTGCTCATATCAGTCGACTCACAAAGCGAGCAAATAACAGTGTAAAATATGATTTCAAAAAGCGATTTACCATCGTCTCCGGGATTGTGCCACAAACATTCCTGGAAAACCGTGATGATCCCCCCAACAAACAAACAGTGCTGCTGGCAGCTTAGCAGATCCGCTTCGTCTGTGCCAGTCTGTTGGACAGTGATATCGGAATAAAATGGGATTATGTTTTGATTGCAACTAATGGCCGGCTGCTTTCCCTGATTTTTGGACCAGTAAATCCGTTCCAAAGGAAATGGTCCGGTCGTGAACGGAATTGATTAGCCTCCACCTCACGTGGACTTCCAGAACGGGTCATGATTGTCTTTTTTTTTTTTTTTGTTATTTCCATCTCTATCGGGGGGCTGGCAACCATTCATTTCCCTGCTGATGCAGAAAAACTGCCCCGCGGGGCTTGGCAAACTAGAAATCCAATTAAACAAAGTTTTCTTCGGTTTCTTTTCGAACCATGGGGTTTTTCCTCGGGAAAAAGTGAAACGAGTGCAATTTGGAGTTTTACACGGACAGAGTTGGTGGATTGGTGGGCTGGCCGGCAACACCCGGATGTGGGTGCCCGTCACCGGGAAATCCTAATTAGACACGTTTCGAGGGATGGAAATTAAAAGTGTGGCCCGGGGGCGGTGACTGGCGTAAAGTTCTTGAAATTTCTTCAAGTCAGCAAGTCAGAGATACGAAGTGTACTTTTGGAACCGGGTGTAGAATTTAGTGTCGTATTTTAGTTTCGTCTCGTGAATATTTTAAAAAGTTCGATGGAAATCATCTGGGCAACATGGTTCTTCAACAGAAGAAATATCAAAACACAACCATCTATCAGTAACAAAACATGACAGATCAACAGAAAGATTATATCCGACCTGCAAACCTTCTGAATCTCCACCTCACTTGACTCGAACTCTGAACGGTGTGCCACCGTTGACCGGACCACGTCGTTCCCACTATTGTACAGTATGGAAATCGAATTTTTTCCCCTTTCAGCACCAGGTGCAAGCAATTTCCACATTTCTCTCGCTCGGTTGTCGTGTTGTCCTTTCGCATCGCCACTTCACCGGCAGATGGTGCTGTTTTCCGGGTGGAGATGGAAAAAGTGCTGCTTCTACAAAAAATCTCACTATGATTCGCTGACTGCCGCTGGTGCCGGGGGTTTCCGGATCAGAATCGGTACAAAAGGAGCAAGTGTGCAGTTGAACCACACGTGTCACGAGCGCGAGTTCACCAGGAAAACAAAAGGTCTCCATTGTATTGTTATCAATATCGGAGGAAACGGGTAGTTGGTGGCGATTGTTGCACTTTTGTGACATTTGAACTGGCCGGGGGGTTGCAATCTGACGATGTGTTAACACTCTTATTTTAAGATCAATTTGAGTTTTTCTAATCTAATCTAATCTAATCTAACACAGACGCAGCCAGTCCAATGAAAGCATGCTGGAAAGTCTTGTGATAAGATTACGCCCCAAGCACTTTTCTTGTCAATATTAATAATTGCAGTACATCCGAGAACACCCGAAAATGTATTGCAAAAATTAAAGCGGCCAGCCCTACTGCGTTGTGTTTACCGCAGAGAGGATTCTGAGAACGGATCACATTTCAAAGAATCTACAGGGGAGGAAGGATGCGTGGACATACCGTACCAAACGCTCCTATTTATGATTGTATTCTGTTTTGTAGGGTGTGTCTAGTGTGCTATTATTAAATAATATATAATGCAAATATGATAAATAATAAAATTTCATGTAATTGGAAAGTCCTCACCAAGATCCTTAAAGTTGCTGCTCTTCCAATTCCTCAATTCCTTTTTGAGCGAGGGGGTGTAGTTAAACTAAATCCACAGTTGGCCCAACTAGTTGAACACCTCTTCAGGAAGCCTTCTCCGTCTCATCACGACTTAACAACAAAGCAGCTCAGATCTCACTCAAAATCCCTCATCATTTTCAACTGGCCGGGGGGTTGCAATCTGACGATGTGTTAACACTCTTATTTTAAGATCAATTTGAGTTTCCCATTAAAAATTAATTTGTGTGTTTTACTTTGGTGTTTTCTTCAGGCCACATTTCTCCACAATGCCCCAAAGTCGCGCGACATGGTAGCGACCCCGTTGTTTGCATATTGCACAGTCATACGGAATCATGTATTGTACCCAGCAAGATCCAATCAAGTAGCGTGACGATGACGAGAAAAAAAAATAATCCCTGGTCAACTCTGTCCCCCAATGTATGCCTAGCGGCAAAAGTGACCATGTAAATGAACCCGGCGAATCGTCTGGCAGACTCAGATACGTAGAAAGGATCCACCAGACTGAACCAACTGAAGGACATGCACAATACTGGGTGGACACGCTAGATTGATCGCTGGGAGGATGATTTTTTTTGTGGTAGTGGGAAATTCTTAGAATCTCCATTGACTGGATTCAGATTGGACGTTGCTCAGGGGCCGAATTTTCGAACAATGACCAATCTACTTGAACTTTGGCAATCCTTTAGGGTTGATTTGCTACGTTTTTCTTCTTATCAGTATGTCTGGAAAGGTCTATGAACATGCATTTGCCTTGATAGTTTAATTATTAATTATCTTTTATCCAATCATTGTATTATTTTTTGATTGGCTCTATTGTAAGTAAATTGATTTAAACATTTACAAATTTGCCCTTGAGAAGCATTATAAATGCCACTAAATGGTTCAAATTTTCAGCTTATTTAATTGATAGTGATTGCCTTTTGCAGATAAGAGTGTAACAAAAAGGACTTTTTTCTGACATCCAAAGGATTTTTTTTTGTATTTTTAAGGAATAAATCCCATTTAAAAATCGAAAGTGCAGAGCCAGCTCCTGTTACCTGGTCGTATTTGCGAATTAGACTCAGTTTATTTTTTCCACATAGTTGCAGACATAATTTTGTATAGGATTTACTCAAAAAAAAAAAAAAAAACATTTACACAGAAATATGAATTCATATGTTCATTTGTCATTTTTGAATGACAGAGGCGTTCAGTACTGATGATAGCAAAATTTATTTCACATAAAAAGATGAAGTTATGAGCTACTTTTTAAATACCCTTTCAAACAATGAATTAACTTTTTTAATATGTGCAATTTTAAATTGTGTGTTTAATGCAAAATTTCGTGGAATACCATGAGAAAAACATGCTTTTCAAGTGACCAATATTTTGAAATGCTGAAAGTATCCAAAATGTTTTGCATAATATAATTTGAATATGAGTCATTCCATGTAAACTGAGTACACTTTTGGACTTGACCTTCACCGAATTGGACCAAACTTGGAGCGAACGTTCATCTATCGTTATTTAACAGAAATCCCAAGTTTGTTGCTGATTGGACCATCCGTTTATTTTTGACACCGCCCTCTTTTTTGACGATTTTCCAAAAAAAAAAAATTCTTTTAATCATAACTTTGCAACTATTTGAGCAAAATACTTTCTACAGGGTGCATTTTATTGAAAATTGTCTAAGGAATTGAATAAAAATAAAATTTGAACCCTTAAGTGCCCCCGTATATTATATTTCAACGTTTTAAGTATTAAAATTCAGTTTTGACCAATTCCTTATATTTTTACTTTTTTTATTTAATCACTTTCGTGTTTCCCGGACAATTTTACATAATATTCAATGTAGACCTCAAACTAAAATGAACTATTGGCAAGATACGGCGATTTTACTGAAAAAGTTTAATTTTGCGCAGCATTTGGAAGTACATGGTATGCTTTTCAACAAGAAAAAAATAAAATAAAATAAAAATATAATGAATTGGCCAAAACTGAGTTTTAATACTTAAAACGTTTAAATATATTATACGGGGGCACTTAAGGGTTGAAATTTTATTTTTATCGAATTCCTTGGAAATTTTTTTATAAAATGCATCCTCTAGAAAAATTTGTGCTCAAATAGTTGCAAAGTTATGATTAAAAGAAAAAAAAAGGTTTTTTTAGAAAAAAAAACGTCAAAAAGAGGGCGGTGGAAAAATAGAGGGATGGTTCAATCAGCACCAAACTTGGGATTTCTGTTAACTATTGATAGATGAACGTTCCCTCCAAGTTTGTTCCAAATCGGTGAAGGTCGAGTCTCAGTTGACATGGAATAACCCATTTTTTGTTAAGTTCTTCGAAACTACTGTGCCAAGGCTGAGGAAGTATTTTTGTTTAATCCAACAATAACATTACATAAAGAGTTTCTAAACTAAATACTCAGTATTTTTGTATACTAAACAAAAATATTTTGAATTCTATTACCCACTTTTGTCTCGTAGCTCTATGAGACTTCCTATGGGACAAAAGAAGAGCAAAAATATATATTTTCATAGCAATTTTCTACGAAAACAGCATTTTTTTTCTTTTTTTATTTTCGTGAAACTTTGTGGGTACTTTCTTTGAGACCGCATACCCCAAGTAACATTTTTTTCCAGGAGTTCTACAAGAGCTCTTCAAGATAGCTTCAGCATAGCAGTTTGGACCGCGGTAGGATAAAAATTTCTTCAAAACTTCTTCAGGAGTTTGGAAGAGTATTTGAAGAGAGATTTATCTTACCGCGGTCCAATTTGTTATGCTGTAGCTATCTTGAAGAGCTCTTGTAGAACTCCTGGGAAAAAATGTTACTTGGGACGCCATTTTTTCTGTCATCGGTTCCTCCATACTGTATTCCATACAAATTTTACCGTTGTCTATACAAAAATTGCATGTAATTATTCAAAAATCTTTATACCGCGAAGACATTTCTTACTCGATTTGGTGTCTTCAGTTAAATTTTATGTATAAGTTTAGAGCTTTGTTAGAAATATGTGCGTTAAAAATTTTTTGCTGATCTTTAAATTATTTTTTTTTTTCACTAAAAAAATAACAGGTTAGGTTATCGGCTTTTCGGTCTTGGTTGGAAAATTCGAAACAACGCTTATTTTCTCGTATCCAACGTTTCAACCCCCTATGGGGTCTTCTTCAGGGAATTAAGAAGGATTGTTTCTCGTCCTGTGTAGTTTTAGTCAAAGTGTAAACTGTCGTTAGTGTCGTTTGTTGTTTCTGATTGGTATTCATCCGGGTAATCTGGATAAAACCAACGGTCAATTTGGACAGTGGAACCCGAGCTTGTTTACGCGGTACTTTTCGTGTTTCGTGTAAAACACGAAACACGAAATGTTTTTCGTTTCAAAACATTTCTTTTGTTTTTTTTTTAAGAAAGATAAATTGACTTATAATCTACAAGATTTTTGTCAGATTTGTTGATTAGGGACCATCCATAAACCACGTGGACACTTTAAGGGGGGGGGGGGGTATGGCGATTGTCCACGATCCATACAAAAAAGTTTTTTTTTGTATGGACAATTGTCCACGAGGGGGGGGGGGTAACAGATTCACAAAAAACTGTCCACGTGGTTTATGGATGGTCCCTTAGTGCACTGTTTCGATTACAGCCGTTTTTAAGCTTTTTTTTGGAGAAAAAAATCCATATTCGGCCTGAAAAACATAATGCTCATGTTTGCCCATCTATGACTCTTTTGTAAACATCGAAAAATTTCACAAAAAAATCTTCGTTTAACCCAACCCTATTTTTCACTGGATAATAATTTAAGGATGGCATTTTATCTCCCCTAAAACAGCCTTTTAAAAATAAAAAGCAGTTTTTATAAGTTATTCATATTTTAGTGACGTCGTTTTTTCAAAATGAAAAAAAAAAACTCAATCCGCCATAAAATTAGAAACTTTAATTTTTAGAAATATTGTCTCAACAGTTGATTTGACTATTTGTAACCACAAATAATGGTTTCTTTTTGAGATATTTTTTTCGTTAGAAAAAACTATTAACCAACATTTCCTACGATCAATACGAACTATAAGTTAAAATGATGTCAATCAAAATCAATCTTAATGCAAACGTGAACGTTTAAGTCAAGTCTTATGATAAAGTTATGTGACTTTTATGATATAACAAAAAAAGCATTTGGTATTATTGTTTACAGTTATCTTTTAAAAAATTTGAAAATAATCAAAGTAAGAGCAATTCTCTACGAAATCGGTCATTTTTTCTTAATTTTAATTTTTTGTGTTTTTCAATCCGGCTGAAACTTGTTGGTGTTTTCGGTATATTAAAAAAAAAAAACATTTTGCATCATTAGTCTGTCCATATAATTTTACATACAAATTTTGGCAGCTATCCATACAAAAATGATAAATGAAAATTCTAAAATCTCTATTTTTTGAATGAATTTTTTGATCGATTTAGTGTCTTCGGCAAAGTTGTAGGCAAAGTTGCAAGGTTGAAGGAAAAAATGATACCTGTCAAAAAAATGTTTGGTGATTTTTATTTTCATTTTTTGCCACTTAAACTTGATTTGCAAAAAAACACTATTTTTATTTTATTTATTTTTTTCATTTTCTGATAAGTTTTTTGGACATCAAATGCCAACTTTTCAGAAATTTCCGGAACGGGCAAAAAATATTTGAATGAGTTATGATTTTTTGAATCAATAGTGATTTTTTCAATAAATTGAAATATTGTTCGCACAAAATTATTAACCAAATTTTTCGATGTAAAATCGAATTTGCGATCAAAAAGTACTTTAGTGAAATTTTGAGAAAGTGCACCGTATTCAAGTCATAGCCATTTTTAGGTTACTTTTTTTTTAATAATCGAAGTTATTTTTTTTTTAAATAAGAGCACATGTTTGTCATTTTTAAAATAAAATATTTTTGTTAAGCTGAGAAAATAATCTTTATTTTGCTATTTTGAACTTTGTTGATACGACTTTTAGTTGTTGATATTGCCATGCAAAAATTTAAAAACAGGAAAATTGATGTTTTCTAGGTCTTTTTAAATATTTTCATGGCAATATCTCAGCAACTAAAAGTCGTATCAACAAATTTCAAAAATGCAAAATGTAGAGAATTTTTTTTAGCTTTTCAAAGATATTTTTTTTCAAAGGTGGGCAAATATGGGCACGATTGAAAAAATGAATAACTGCGACTATTTTTTAAAACTTACCAAAAATTGACTATAACTCGAAAACGGTGCACTTTGTCAAAATTTCACTTAAGTATTTTTTGATTGCTAATTTAATTTTACATCAAAAAATGAAGTAAAAAAAATTTTTAAACCAATTTTTCGATTATTTGAAAAAAAAACAGTAATGATTCAAAAATTCATAACTCGGTCAAAGATTTTTTTCCCGTTTTGGAAATTTCTGAAAAAATGGCATTTAAGGTCTCCTAAAACACATTAAAAAAATTATTAAAAGTGTTTTTTTTTGCAAATAAAGTTTTAGTGACAAATAGTGTAATTAAAAATCCTCAACATGTTTTGGTGTGTAGTCCTTATCCATACCTACAAATTAGCCGAAGACACCAAATCGATCAAAAAATTTCATTAAAAGATACAGATTTATTAATTTTTATATATGATTTTTGTATGAACAGCTGCCAATAATTATGTTATTAAATTATTGGTAACGATTGAGAAATGTTTATTTTATAAGTTCAATTATTTCTTTTGAAAAAACCGCATGATTTCCGACACTGCAAAGCTAAACCCGCAGCTCATCCTTCAACTAATAACAACGATTATTTTTCTCTCAGGAAAGGGCGCTGCTGTTAACACTGCTGGCAGTGCTTGTGAGGTGCGACGGTCAGCAAAAGCAGCAGCAGCAGCAACAAATCACAGATAATGGCAGTGCTACCAGCTCGGATGGTTCCGGTAAGGCAGCGACAGGTGGGAGCAGTGCGGCAGCCGGTGACAGACCCCAGTACAACAAACGGGGTGCACCGGAAATTCAAACCATTGTGGGTAAGTTTGAGCAGAATAGTGGTTTCAAATGCGTATTAAGGGTTTTTTTTAACTTTAAATTGCTTACAGTAGTGCAATTTCTCAAGCGTTCATTCATTATTTTCAATGTTTGAAAGTTCTCATTTTACCTTAATTAAATTTCATAAAAGGCAACAAACCAAGCGGAACGCTGTGTTCGTAAAACCGAACAACAAGTTCTCGGACAACTTCCCAGAATGCAATCTCGTCCATTAAATCAACTCGTTCTGGCAGCTTGGCAAACTATGCAGAGAACATACTGTTTCCGAGCATTGGCTGCCGCTTCACTGCGGCAGGAATGCTGGCTGGAGCACTTTTCGGAATAAAATTAAAATGTAGCATAACTATTTTAGAGTTGATTGCGGATTCCCACCGACCCTCCAGGCGTAAACCATGCACACAAATTATCCACCACTTTTGGCTTCATGATGTATGCGAGTTCGGGGTTTGCAGAATTCCTAGCCGGGATGGGAGAATATTTGCATCGGGGTGCTCGGATTCAAATTTGACCATCAATAAACAAAAGTGTTCCTCAACGACTTACTTTAAAAAACTAAAACACTTGAGTTTTCAAATACCTTTCCCTTCTTCCTCCTCAGGAACACCCCAGCATGGCTACATAAACCAGCCGGTGGTTGCCGGTGGGGCAGCTGCCACCGGAACACCCTCGATTGCCGCCCTGGGACCGGCAGCCGCGGTAGCATACGCGACCTACGCCCATCCCCAGCACCAGCAGCAGCTAGTGCAAGCTTCCAGCATAAGCTCACCTCAGGTATGTACCGGGTACTTGATGTAAGCAGATGTTTATCGAGCGTGAACTGGTGGAATTTTTCGGGAATTTATTTGCTGGTTTAGAGTTTTAGTTGTGATTCTTATTTAAAATTTAATCATATTCACAAAAAAAAAATAATTTTGCAAAATTCAACCTTCTTCCGAAAACAAAAATCTTAGCAAAAATCATTACACTGCAAACTGCCAAAGTTCGCTTGAACTGTGAGGGGTAAACTCAGTTAAGATACAGTAATTATCATTAACCATGTTTTTAACGTGCGAACCCTTTTACCCCTTGCCGTTAAGGTACTGCAGTGTTGCATGTTGCAATTTTTAAGCAAAGCGTGTACCTACTGCTTTTGCTCTTCTTTATTTTTATGGTCTCGTTTTGCGTGTTGGCAGCTCGATGAACTTGGCTCTTGGGAAGTCATTATATTTAAATGTATTTAGCAAATGTTGCTATTAGTGTTGATGAAAAATAACCCGCACAAGCCAGATTAACTTCAAAGGTTTGTTGCTGGAAAATATTACCTAAAATTGCTGCCATTTGTATGACTAGCATTTTCACATTTTTGATTTTACAAAATTCAAGTTTTATTATTTAATAACAGTAGAAGTATTTCTCTGGATGTCCTTAACAACCTTCTCAGAGGCAGTACTTTTCGAATTTGCAATTACTCAGAAGCGTCAATTTTTCATTTAGAACAAAACTATTAATTTTCAAAATTCGATTTTTTTGAAGACCAGGCAATTATACAAATTTTTATATGTATGGAAAAGAGGTATGCGAAAAGCCATCACGAGTTATCACGATTTTAAGATATTTTTTTATTTTGAAAAGGTTGATTGTCGTTGATCGTGGCCGTCCAAGGTCACCAACGACAGACACGACCTATGAAACAAAGAAATACCTTTTCCAAAACATGTTTCCTTATTTGAAATTTGTACAACATTGTTACACTCTAAAAATAACTCTGCAAAGAAAGAAAAAAAACAAGAAATTTTGAAATAACAAATTAAGTTTTAAATGAAAAAATGACCCATTCCTGTCTGCTCGGGACGTTTTAATAACATTTTATGATATTTGATAGAAATAGGCCAATAACATTTTTTGTTAATTATAACAGGATTTTTTATTCGTTATGTTTTTTTTTTGTTATCCCGAGCAGACGGAAATAACTTGGGAATAACATTTTTTTTAGTTTTTGAAGTACTAGGCCAATAACATTTTATGTTATTTATAACATGATTTGTTCTTCGTCACTGATTTCTATGTTTTTGGATTGTTTTTGTAATAAAAGATCAAAAACATTTTTAATTTTTCTTCGAACAAATCTTTGTTATTATTTTTTGTTATTTCAACAACTAATCCGATCATCCCAATACCAGATGGCGGTATTCTTCCTTAACAAAAAAATGTTATTCCCAAGATGTTTTGGCTTTCAACCAATATCAAACCAATAAAAATTTTGTTATGATAACATAAACTGCTATTAAACCCTTATGCATAATTTGATTTTCAAAAAAAAAAAAAAAAATCATAACACTTTCTGTTATTTTAACAGTACGCGTTATTGAAATGGCATGAATTTTGTCTTCACGGGTTGGAGCAATTCTCTACGAAATCGGTCTTTTGCCTTCCTCACTGAGGTAAGGCTATAATCCTGCTCTAAAAATGAACTTTTTATTAAAAGCTCGAAGACCCACCTTCATGTATACATATCGACACAGAATCGAAAACTGAACAAATGTCTGTGTGTGTGTATGTGTGTGTGTATGTGTGTGTGTATGTGTGTGTGTATGTGTGTGTGTATGTATGTATGTGACCAAAATTCTCACTGAGTTTTCTCAGCACTGGCTGAACCGATTTTGACCAAACCAGTTGCATTCGACTTGGTTTAGGGTCCCATACATCGCTATTGAATTGTTTGAAGTTTCGATAAGTAGTTCAAAAGTTATGTATAAAAATGTGTTTTCACAAATATCCGGAACTCAATTATATGCATGTAAACGATGTCTGGATCCATCATCCGATCCATCGTTGGATAGGTAATCGAGAGACCTTTCCAATGACTCCACAACATTGACGATCTGGCAACCCTGTCTCGAGTTATGACCACTTAAGTGATATTTATGAACTTTTTTGAAGCCGGATCTCACTTAAATGTATGTAAACGATGTCCGGATCCATCATCCGACCCATCGTTGGATAGGTAATCAAGAGACCTTTCCAACGAGTCCACAACATTAAAAATCTGGCAACCCTGTCTCGAGTTAAGACTACTTAAGTGATATTTATGTACTTTTATGAAGCCGGATCTCACTTAAATGTATGTAAACGATGTCCGGATCCATCATCCGACCCATCGTTGGATAGGTAATCGAGAGACCTTTCCAATGAGTCCACAACATAGAAGATCTGGCAACCCTGTCTCGAGTTATGACTACTTAAGTGATATTTATGTACTTTTTTGAAGCCGGATCTCATTTAAATGTATGTAAACGATGTCCGGATCCATCATCCAACCCATCTTTGGATAGGTAATCGAGAGACCTTTCCAACGAGTCCGCAACATTAAAAATCTGGCAACCCTGTCTCGAGTTATGACTACTTAAGTGATATTTATGTACTTTTTTGAAGCCGGATCTCACTTAAATGTATGTAAACGATGTCCGGATCCATCATCCGACCCATCGTTGGATAGGTAATCGAGAGACCTTTCCAATGAGTCCACAACATTGACGATCTGGCAACCCTGTCTCGAGTTATGACTACTTAAGTGATATTTATGTACTTTTTTGAAGCCGGATCTCATTTAAATGTATGTAAACGATGTCCGGATCCATCATCCAAACCATCGTTGAATAGGTAATCGAGAGACCTTTCCAATGAGTCCTTAACATTGACGATCTGGCAACCCTGTCTCGAGTAATGACTACTTAAGTGATGTTTATGTACTTTTTTGAAGCCGGATCTCATTTAAATGTATGTAAATGATGTCCGGATCCATCATCCAACCCATCGTTGGATAGGTAATCGAGAGACATTTCCAACGAGTCCACAACATTAAAAATCTGGCAACCCTGTCTCGAGTTATGACTACTTAAGTGATATTTATGTACTTTTCTGAAGCCGGATCTCATTTAAATGTATGTAAACGATGTCCGGATCCATCATCCAACCCATCGTTGGATAGGTAATCAAGATACCTTTCCAATGAGTCCACAACATTGACGATCTGGCAACCCTGTCTCGAGTAATGACTACTTAAGTGATGTTTATGTACTTTTTTGAAGCCGGATCTCATTTAAATGTATGTAAATGATGTCCGGATCCATCATCCAACCCATCGTTGGATAGGTAATCGAGAGACATTTCCAACGAGTCCACAACATTAAAAATCTGGCAACCCTGTCTCGAGTTATGACTGCTTAAGTGATATTTATGTACTTTTATGAAGCCGGATCTCACTTAAATGTAAGTAAACGATGTCCGGATCCATCATCCGACCCATCGTTGGATAGGTAATCGAGAGACCTTTCCAATGAGTCCACAACATTGACGATCTGGCAACCCTGTCTCGAGTTATGACTACTTAAGTGATATTTATGTACTTTTCTGAAGCCGGATCTCACTTAAATGTATGTAAACGATGTCCGGATCCATCATCCAACCCATCGTTGGATAGGTAATCGAGAAACATTTCCAACGAGTCCACATCATTAAAAATCTGGCAACCCTGTCTCGAGTTATGACTGCTTAAGTGATATTTATGTACTTTTATGAAGCCGGATCTCACTTAAATGTATGTAAACGATGTCCGGATCCATCATCCGACCCATCGTTGGATAGGTAATCAAGATACCTTTCCAATGAGTCCACAACATTGACGATCTGGCAACCCTGTCTCGAGTTATGACTACTTAAGTGATATTTATGTACTTTTCTGAAGCCGGATCTCATTTAAATGTATGTAAACGATGTCCGGATCCATCATCCAACCCATCGTTGGATAGGTAATCGAGAAACATTTCCAACGAGTCCACATCATTAAAAATCTGGCAACCCTGTCTCGAGTTATGACTGCTTAAGTGATATTTATGTACTTTTATGAAGCCGGATCTCACTTAAATGTATGTAAACGATGTCCGGATCCATCATCCGACCCATCGTTGGATAGGTAATCAAGAGACCTTTCCAACAAGACCACAACATAGAAGATCTGGCAACCCTGTCTCGAGTTATGACCACTTAAGTTATATCTGTGTACTTATTTTTCTGGATCTAAAAAAATAGCTGAAATATGTGTCTAAATCACTCATATTACCCATTGTTGGTAAAAAGTGAGGAAGGCATCAACCACATAGGTGGATTAAGGTAGTTTTTAATATTAAATTTGCATTTTTAATCCGTCTGAAACTTTTTTGGTGTCTTTGGTATGCCCAAAGAAGCCATTTTGCATAATAAGTTTGTCAATATAATATTCCATACGAATTTGCTAGCTGAGCAATTCTCTACCAAAACCGGAAATGGATTTTATTTGTATTTTTTTATTTGGCTCAAACTTTGTGGGGCCTTCCCTATGAACAAATAAACTATTTAGTGTGATTGGTTCATCCATACAAGTCTCTATACAATTTTGGCTGCTGTCCATACAAAAATGGTATATAAATATTCAAACAGCTGTAACTTTTGTGTTTTCTAATTAATTTGGTGTCTTCAGCAAAGTTGTAGGTATTGTTGAGGACTTTTGAGAAAAAAATAGGTACACGGAAAAAAATGCAGATTTTTTTATCAGCTTTTTTTTCACTAAAACTCAATTTCCCAAAATATGTATTTTTTTAATTTTCGAGATTTTTTGATATGTTTTAGGGGACAAAAATCCGCAACTTTTGAGCCATAGAGAAACATGGTCAAAAAATCTGCCGCCGAGTTATAAATTTTTGAAATAATTGTGATTTTTGGAAAAAAAATGATGTTTTATGCAAAAACAAGTTTGACATTATTTTTTAATGCAAAATTGAATTTGCAATCGAAAAGTACTTAAAAGATTTTTTGATAAAGAGCTCCGTTTTCAAGATAAAGCCACCGAATGTTCGATTTTAGCGAAATATTTGCAGTTTTTAAATTTTTAAAAATAGTGACCATGAGTGACCGTTTCTAATTTTTTTTTTTGAAAAGTTCAGAAAATTTGCTAAAAAATTGTCTAAGAGACATTGAAGATTGGACCTCGGGTTGCTGAGATAGAGCCGCATTAAGAAAAAGAAACACGAAAAGTAAAATTTAATGTTTGGCCGTTTTAAAATATTAGTCTTGATTTAAAAAATTTCAAAATATTTTTTTTCGAAAATATCGGAAAATTTCACGAATGTTTCATGTGTTAACATTGATAATCGGACCATTAGTTGCTGAGATATCGTCATTAGAAAATGGTAGGTTATTTTGATGATATTAAGAAAACTTCAAGTTTCGTTTATCTTTTTCATAAAGCGGCTCTATCTCAGCAACCCGAGGTCCAATCTTCAATGTCTCTTAGACAATTTTTTAGCAAATTTTCTGAACTTTAAAAAAAATATTTTTTTAGAAACGGTCACTCATGGTCACTATTTTTAAAAATTGAAAAACTGCAAAAATTTCGCTAAAATCAAACTTTCGGTGGCTATATCTTGAAAACGGAGCCCGTTATCAAAAAATCTGTAAAGTACTTTTCGATTGCAAATTCAATTTTGCATTTAAAAATAATGTCAAACTTGTTTTTGCATAAAACTTCGATTTTTTTCCAAAACTCACATTTTTTTTAAAAATTCATAACTCGGCGGCAGATTTTTTGACCATGTTTCTCTATGGCTCAAAAGTTGCGGATTTTTGTCCCCTAAAACATATCAAAAAATCTCGAAAATAAAAAGAATACGTATTTTGGGAAATTGAGTTTTAGTGAAAAAAAAGGTTGATAAAAAAATCTGCAAATTTTTTTTCCGTGTGCCTATTTTTTTCTCAAAAGTCTTCAACAATACCTACAACTTTGCCGAAGACACCAAATTTATCACAAAATTCACTCAAAAGTTACAACTGTTTGAATATTTACGTACCATTTTTGTATGGACAGCAGCCAAAATTGTATGGAGACTTGTATGGGTGAACCAATGCGCAAAATAGCTTATTTGTTCATGCCCTCACAATGTTTGACTCAATTAAAAAAATACAAATAAAATCCATTTCCGGTTTTGGTAGAGAATTGCTCATAATAAGTTTGTCCATATTCCATACGAATTTGGCAGCTGTCCATACAAAAATGATTTATGAAAATACAAAATCTGTATCTCTTGTAAGATTTTTTTGATCGATTTGGTGTCTTCGGCAAAGTTGAAGGTATGGATAAGGACTACACTGAAAAAAATGATTCACGATATTTTTTTGTGATTTTTTATTTCACTGTTTGTCACTTAAACTTGATTTGCTAAAGAACGCTATTTTTTATATGGTTTAGGAGACATCAAATGCCAACTTTTCAGAAATTTCCAGAATTTGCAAAAAATCTTTGACCATGTTATGAATTTTTGAATCAATATTGATTTTTTTCAAGATATCGTAATATCGGTCTCAAAAGAATTTCAACCTATTTTTTCGATGCAAAATCAAATTTGCAATCAAAAAGTACTTTAGTGCACCGTTTTCAAGTTAAAGCCAAATTAAGGTATGTTTTTTGAAAATAGTCGCAGTTATTCATTTTTGTTTTAAATAAGTGCTCATCTTTTCCCACGTTTGGATAAAATATGATTGAAAAGCTGAGAAAATTCTTTATATTTTGCTTTTTTGAACTTTGTTGATACGATTCTTAGTTGGTGAGATATTGCAATGCAAAGGTTTAAAAACAGGAAAATTCATGTTTTCTTAGTTTCACCCAAACAACACATCATTTTCTAATGGCGATATCTCAGTAACGAATTGCCCGATTTTCAATAATAAGATATAAAACATTCGTGGAATTTTCCGATCATTCCAAAATCATTTTTTTAATCAAGGCTGAAATTTCAAAAGGGCGTTATTTTGAATGTTTTGCCCTTTTGAAAAGTTAGTCTTGATTAAAAAAATGAAAATATTGTTTTCAAAAGATAAGAAAATTGCTCGACTGTTTTATAAATATTTAACGTTGAAAACCGGACCATTAGTTGCTTTATCCAAATTTCAGTTAAGTTTTTATAGATTGCAAATTTGATTTTACATCGAAAAATGAAGTTGAAAAATGTTTGAGATCAATATTTCGATTTTTTGAAAAAAAAAAAAATTGTATTCATTCTAAATTTATAACTTTGTCAAAGATTTTTCGCACGTTCAGGAAATTTCTGAAAAGTCACAAGATATCGAAAAATTAAGCTTGGATTCGTGATCAGCATCCAATAGCAGCCAGCAAACAAACAAAAAATTCACAAAATAATTCTATCATGGTGCTACAAATCCGATCTTAAACTCGCTCAACAACTCTCTAACATTCATTAACGCATCGCGATAATAAGCTCTTGGCACGTGCATAATTTTGCTGACGTACATACTCACTCATATGCTCACTAGCGTGGTTCACGTTTCTATGAAAAAGACAAAAGTTGTTATTTTGTCTTGCATCAACCGGAATTTCGTTCTTTTATGTCCCCAGAAGCACTCCTGAAAATTTGAGCCCATTTGGTAAGGTCTAGGAGCTCCAGTTTTAATTTGAAATTTATATGGGATTTTGATTTATTTTCCATGGGAAACTATCTTTTTTTATATTGTATTAGGATTTTTTTTTATAGATCGATGAAATGACTTGATTCTTATAGTAGGAGATAGGTTTTGAACTGGGGAACAACTATGTACAACATACCAACATGCTAGGAAGTGACCCTTTGAAGATACAGATACTTTTAGATGGTGGCTGGCCCCTTCAAAAGCCACCACCTAACGTATCTGTATCTTCAAAGGGTCACTTCCTAGCATGTTGGTATGTTCTACAAAGTTGTTCCCCAGTTCAAAACCTATCTCCTACTATGAGAATCAAGTCATTTCATCGATTTATAAAAAAAATCCTAATACAATGTAAAAAAAAGATAGTTTCCCATGGAAAATAAATCAAAATCCCATATAAATTTCAAATTAAAACTGGAGCTCCTAGACCTTACCAAATGGGCTCAAATTTTCAGGAGTGCTTCTGGGGACATAAAAGAACGAAATTCCGGTTGATGCAAGACAAAATAACAACTTTTGTCTTTTTCATAGAAACGTGAACCACGCTAATGCTCACACATACACCTAATATCTAAACAGACAAACTCAAAGCTCGAAAAATTTGACTCCCGGATTTTTCATGCCTGATGGAAAACTCAAAAACTTTGCAAAACTCCCAAACACACTTTGCACACGAATTTTTCAAGTGAACTCGTACGTCTGCTTATTTAATTTTTGTTTGGTGACATTTCCGTGAACTTGAACAGTACTAAATAAAAAATAAACAACGTAAAGAGCTATCATTAGTGAGTTTTTTTTTTCTTCGAGAAAGCGCTTCCTAACAAGCTTCCCCCTTGTATGAGTTTGCCAAACTTTTTCTCAAATTGCACACGGCCAATTAAATTATCATCTCACAAGTTTAAGGCAAGTGCCAACGGATATAAGTTTCCCCTCCCCCTCTTTTTCTCGTCGCAATTGAAACGTCTTGTTTGGCAGCATCAGTCAAACATTCTCGTTGGCTCTGTGCTGCAAAATGCAATTAAATTAAATTATAAAAAAGGCACACACAAGTGTTCGTGCATAATTTCCGACAAGAGAAGCTGTCGCTGCTCGTCATGAAGAGCTTTCATTATCCTTTACACTCCGCTCGGCGCTGGTTAGTGCCTGGGTGAGCCTTTTGGAGGAAACTTTCATCACTCGTAATTTTGCAGCCTGCCGGTAATTAATGGTAATTTTTCTTTCAGTGCCTGCGGCACGCAGGAGAATGTTTCAACTTGCACTTACTGTACGGAAAACTTTTTTTTAAACAGGAGTGTTTTACTTAAGTGGATGCTGATTGTCACATTTTTTTTAAACGTTGAGTTTATAACTTATTCATTTCCGAAATTATTTCAATAATAATTATTTATTAGGAGTCTTTTGTTGAAAATGAATTGACACCTGAAATTCAAAATTAAGGAACAAAATAATAAAAAAAAACAGATTCTTTCGAGAAGTGCAATTTTTTTTGTAAAAAAATGACTTGATCTGCTAGAACCTGTAAAAATACCTCTCTGATGCTCTTTTAAAATTGCAACCAATTTCGATTTTGTCTACGGTTTCTTGGAATGAAAACAAAGATATTGAAAATCATTTTAACACATTCACCTCCAGAAACAAACATCTGCCTTATTTTACTTCCCAAGTCCACCGCAAGAGAACCCTCTTAGCATGCACACATTACAGAACAGAGCAAATCTTTCAACCAGAAACCACCGACTGCGACATGACTATCTCAGGAGTTGCTCTCTGCTGTTGGGCAATTCTTTACAAAATTGGGCTATTTTTTATTTAATTATTCTAATTTTTAATCCAGCTGAAAGTTTTTTTCTACGATTTTTTGAAAAAATACTCAAAATTTCAGTTTTTACAATATGGGTATCAAATGATCGGGATTTTTACACACATTTCGAAAAGAATAACAAAATGTTTGAAAGTACTAAAAAAATCACAATATAACGTATTTTCGAAAAAATAATATAAATTTCAGTATATGGGTATCAAATGATCGGGACTTTTGCATAAAATTCGAAAAGAATAACAAAATTTTTTGAAAATACTCAAATTTTTCACAAAACTACGTATTTTCGAAAGAAAAAACTCAAAATTTCATTCAGTCCAGTTCAAAACTGAATTTTTTTAACCACTTTCGAAATAAACGAAAAAATCCTGATCATTTGGCAACTATATTGTAAAAAACTGAAATTTTAATTATTTTAAGTTTTAAGAAAACTTTAAGTATTTTCAAAAAATGTTTTGATCTTTTTAAAATGTATGAACAGTCCTGGTCATTTGATACCCATATTTTAAAACCGAAATAATTATTTTTTTTGAAAATTCGTAATTTTCAGAAAATTTTAGTATTTTTGTAATCTTTTGAAATGTTTTAACATTTGAAAATCCCGATCATATTGTAAAAATTTAAATTTTATGTATTTTTTTTTTCAAAAAAATATAGTTTTGTTAAAAAATTGAGTATTTACAAAAAAATATTACTTTCGAAATGTATGAAAAATCCCGATCATTTGAAATTTTGAGTACTTTTTCAAAAATACGTAATTTTGTGAATGTTTTGAGTATTTAAAACAATGTTGTTACTTTTGAAATGTATGAAAAAATCCTGATCAATTGATACCTATTTAGCAATAACAATAATATTGAATATTTTTTCGGAAATACGTAGTTTTGTGAAAAATTTGAGTATTTTCAAAAAAATATTTCTTTCGAAATGTATGAAAAATCCCGATCATTTGATACCCATACTGCAAAAAAAAACTAAAATTATGAGTATTTTTTCGAAAATACAAAGTTTTGTGAAAATTTTGAGTATTTACTTTTAAAATGTATTTTGAGTAATACTTTTGAAATGTATGAAAAAATTCCGATCAATTGATTCTAACATTGCAATAACAATAGTTTTGAGATTGAAAAAAACGTAGTTTTATAAAAAAAAATTATTATTTCAAAAAAAAAATATAATTTTCGAAATGTATGAAAAATCCCGATCATTTGATACCCAAATTGCAAAAAACTGAAATTATGAGTATTTTTTTGTTGAAAATACGTAGTTTTGTGAAAATTTTAGTATTTAAAAAAATGTTATTACTTTTTAAATGTATGAAAAAACCCGATCAATTGATATCTATATTGCAATAACAATAATTTTGACTATAATTTTTTTCAAAAATACGTAGTTTTGTAAAAAAATTGATTATCTTCAAAAAAAAAAAATCGAAATGTATGACAAATCCCGATCATTTGGTACCTTAATTGCAAAAAAAAACTAAAATTTTAAGTATTATTTTCGAAAAAACGTAGTTTTGTGAAAAATTTGAGTATTTAAAAAAATGTAATTACTTTTGAAAGGTATGAAAAAATCCCGATCAATTGATTTCTACATTGCAATAACAATAGTTTTGAGATTTAATAAAAAAACGTAGTTTTGTGAAAAAATTGATTATTCTCAAAAAAATATTATTTTCAAAATGTATGAAAAATCTCGATCATTTGATACCCATATTGCAAAAAAAAACTTAAATTTTGAGTACTTTTTCGAAAAAACGTAGTTTTGAGAAAATTTTGGGATTAAAAAATGTTATTACTATTCAAATGTATGAAAAAATCCCGATCAATTGAAACATATTATGCAATAACAATAATTTTGAGCATTTTTTGAGAAACATTGCATTTAAAAGAAAAAAAAACTGGAAGAATACATATGTTGTGAAAATTTTCATGTAATTATAACTGCAATGGTGAGTTGACCTCATCCCGGTTACAAAACACTCTATTTTTTTGAAGTTTGGATGATTTTTCATAAGATTATAGCCAATGTCTCCCATATAGCCAAAATCCCATAAGCTCTGTGCTTCAGTTATGCAGTGGGCTGTGCTTAACCGAGGCAGCTGTACGAATCAAAACCGGGGCAGTGCAAAACCGAGGCGTGCCAAATCGGGCATGACTGTAGGGCACTTTGTAACTTTTTGCAAATTTTAAATTTTGGGTTCACAGATCGCAAAAAGACATGGCAAAGTATTTTCAATATTTAATGATATTTTGATTTTTTAAGTAGCATTGCTTTAAAATGGCTTCAATTTAAAAATGGTGCACTTTTAAAAACTTCTATCATTTTATTAAATTTGTTAAATTGATGCTCTCAAGGAATCCTGTGATCCAATTTTTTTTTGGCTGCAAAAAAAATCCTGTTTTTTGTACTGAGCATTGAAAATTCAAGTCAGTTGTTTTAGAAAGGATTTATTATTCTAGCTTGTAATATTTGAAAAAGAACATTACCAACAATTTATTCGAAAGTCATTGAAAAGCTCAAAAATTTAAGGCACCCCCCTAGATATTCACACACAAAAGCTACCATCAATCAACCGTCAGCAAAGTTTGCTCAAACATTTTAGCCTCAATTACCGCAGTGGCAAACGCACACGCACCAAAGCCATCCGAAATATTTAAACAAACCAAAAATTGTACCGGGTTTAAATGAAGTCGGGCGGGGAGAAACAACCATTTTCCTCGGAACTTCACAATTAAACCGAACAAACGCAAAAAAAAAGAACTGACAAACTCCTGCCGGTTGTTGGTGCCAACACAGTGGAGAGTTCGGTGATTAAGTTAATGATTCCGTGAACAATTTTCACACATGAAATCACTCCAACTTGCTCCAACGTGCGGCGTGTGGGAAGTTGGGCCTCCTCGGCTCAAAGTTTTGCAACAATGAGTGATGTTTTCGTGCGGGGGTTGGTGAAGGGAAGGGGTTTTGAATTGTAGCTTGTTTGTTTGTGAAAGAGTTTTTTGGTGTGCCATTGTTTTACGTTTTTCCGCTCAAATAAATTTTTGGGGATTTTCGGTACGTAGTATTTACATTGACTGGCTGTTATGTGCTTGAATATATGTAATGGAATCGGCTGGTCATAGGTATGCAGATACTTCCTGGTTAAATGAGAAACATTTGACCTAATAGTTTTAAAAATAGTTGAATTCATATTTTGTTAAAGGTTTATGTTGCTGCAATAATTCTGTTGCAAATTTTTTAATCTGTAAATTGGTTTACTTTTTCTTACTATAAAAGCAATTATCTAAGCAAAAAAATAAATAAAAACTGCTACACATGTGGCACTGTTACCAGCAGTAGTTAGCTGTCAGCAGTAGAGAAAATTACACAGACGAGAAGCTGTGTTTAATTTTGATTAACTCAACCGTCCTCACTTGTTCATGGTATCAGCAATGATATGATTGTTACAGAGGGTGAAAGGAGTGATGGTTTTCACTACCCGACAATTTAAACGTACCTTTAATTGGATGAATGTTGGAGAAATAAGTGATACCTCTGATTTGAAGCAATGCTGTTGCAACGAATATCGCTTACTTTGTATGAGAAACCATTAAACATTTTTACTTTGTATGAGAAACCATTAAACATTTTTTTTTTCTCTTTCAGTTTAAGAAATCTCAGCTTTATTTGTAAAATTTTAAAAAAGACTGCACACTAAAGCCAATCGCTCAAAAATATGTTTATTAAAAAGTTAAAATTATCAAATTAAACATAACCTCAAAATGCTCCTAAAAACTGAATAGCCTTAAATCTTGAACCCATTTTACAACTTTGTTAAACCCACAAACCTCGCCTTAAATCTCTTCCTGGCACATGAAACAAGAGAAGCGCAAAAAGTGTGCTACGGTAGAACTTTTTTATGAACTTTAATTGCTTTAGTGCCTTTCTTTTGACGAGGAACAACTTTTGGCAACAATGGTTCGTCTTATTTTCATTCTTTTTTTTGCAAACTGCACAAGAGCTGAGACTGTGTAGGGTAGAGTAGTCATCAATGAGGCACGGGGAACAATGATAAAATGGCTCTAACAAGTCGTAGTTTCAACCAATCAGGCTCATATTTGGGGGAAAGGTGTGTCTACTGGATACACGTCTGCCATTATAGTGGCTTTGGTTATGGACGCTCCCTTGAAAAGTTATTCATAAATGTTTGATTCTGGGGTGTAAAAGTAAATTATGGACAAAAATTACTTTTTCGCTCGTAGGCTGCCATTAACACCAAAACTAATATTTCTTCAAATTTTTTTCGACGTTCCATAGAGATTGATTTGGGCTACAATGTCCTTTCATTAGGTTTGACCAAAATTTAGAATATACCCGGAATCCAGGGCTGTCTCATTGTTTCATTCATTCAGCTCATGGGTAACAATGAGACACTTTGATTTTTCTTCATTAAACATTTCAAAATCCATGAAAATCTTTCAAAACGTGAATTAAAAGTGATTTTTGCCATATTTATAGCGTTTAAACTTCAATTAACCAAAAATACAAAGTTATTTGGTATAAATATACGAATTTTACAAAATTTAAATACTTTTTAGTATAACTGTTGTTAATTAAAGTTTCATGGTGGCAAAATTGCTCTAAAATGTTCAAGGCAAGTTACCTGCAATGGAACAATACAAAAACATGATGTTTTACTAGAAAAATCTTGATTTTCGTAGTGTGTCTCATTGTTCCCCAGCTGTCTCATTGTTCCTGCCAAGTGCGTCTACAATGAGACAGTTGAATAACTCTGGCTGTAGATGTCGGATCGATCTCATATTTTGGTCAATGTTAGAACACATTAAAAGAAAGAAAATGCAACAAAAAGCTCATTAAAACATGCTGATGAAAAAAAGAGAAAAATCTTTTAAAGTTGAAAACCAAAAGTGTCTCATTGCAATGCATTGATGACTACCCTACCCTATTCTCTCAATGGATGCATCTGCTGAACAAATTAATGATTCCATTTTGTTTTCAGGTCGGGGTAGAAGTTGGAAGGAAAAAGTGGTCGAGAATTGCAAATATTACTTGTAAAAATAAATTGTACCAATTTCTGTGCTGTTTGGGGCAATTTACTTTTTTATGTAATTAGGCCGTTGCAAATATTTTTTGAAGTTTATGTCCCTCGACTCTGACCAGAATCGAGGGGAGGGGGGCAAAAAATAAAAAAGTATAGAAATTGAAATAACGAGCCATGGTTTCAACATTTTATTTGAAAAAGTGTTTTAAAATGCAATTACACCTGTTCACTTGTTTTGCCATCATTATCATAAATTAAAAAAAAAAATATTTGCAAACGGCCTCACGGCGTCTTTTTCAGGGGGGTAGTATTTTTTGAGAAATAGCAAGAAAACTGTCATATACATATGAAAGTGTGGAACATCCCCGTTCATTTGCGGGGCGAACGAAAATCTTTGGTCGGGAAAAATCAAAGTTATCCTCATTTGAAGTTTTTGAACTTTTTTCCTATGGGGCCAAATTTCGTCTATTTCAATTTAGTATTGTTATAAGTCTACATGGGCATGATTTATGGTTCAGATCATATGATTTCTTATGGGAAATGATGCAAGGAACATTTTTTCTGAAGCACGCAAAGTGATTGAAAATAAGGGAAAAAAGTTATAAAGGTTTTATTGAAAATTTGGGAGATTTTCTGATAAAATTGCACACCCCTTTCCCAAAAACCACAATGTTTTTGATATTCAGATCATTATTTCGATTAATTCTTTTTCGAGAAATGTTTCTGGACCCATTGAGTATATAAATCACTACAGAAAAGTGTAATTGGTTGGGTTTAAGCTCAATTGTATGTCACATTTATGAATTTTGGATTTCACCGAATCAACATATTTTTGTGTGTTTTGGTTATAAAATGTACCGTTTACATTAAATTTTCACTTTTTTTGTGAGTACATGGTCCACATGATATGTTTTGTATCTAATTGAGACATGCAGTGTAAATACAATCACAGGGTTTCTATTTCTATGCCTTTTGTTAATATGTATTTGTGAAAATCTAATGGAAACGGTACATTTTATAACAAAAACAAACAAAAATATGTTGATTCGGTTGAAATCCAAAATTCATAAAAGTGGCTTACAGTTGAGCATAAACCCAACCAATTACACTTTTCTGTAGTGATTTATATACTCAATGGGCCCAGAAACATTTTTCAAAAATGAATTAATCAAAATAATGATCTGAATATCAAAAACATTGCGGTTTTTGGGAAAGAGGTGTGCAATTTTATCAGAAAATCTCCCAAATTTTCAATAAAACCTTTATAACTTTTTTCCTTTATTTTCAATCACTTTGCGTGCTTCAGGAAAAATGTTCCTTGCATCATTTCCCATAAGAAATCATATGATCTGAACCATAAATCATGCCCATGTAGACTTATAACAATACTAAATTGAAATAGACGAAATTTGGCCCCATAGGAAAAAAGTTCAAAAACTTCAAATGAGGATAACTTTGATTTTTCCCGACCAAAGATTTTCGTTCGCCCCGCAAATGAACGGGGATGTTTCACACTTTCATATGTATATGACAGTTTTCTTGCTATTTCTCAAAAAATACTACCCCCCTGAAAAAGACGCCGTGGCCTTATTGTAACATATAAATTACAACATAAATTAAATTGAAATTTAGTTACCTAAAATCTTCAAATCTTCAAATTTTCAAATCTTCAAATCTTCAAACCTTCAAATCTTCAAATCTTCAAATCTTCAAATCTTCAAATCTTCAAATCTTCAAATCTTCAAATCTTCAAATCTTCAAATCTTCAAATCTTCAAATCTTCAAATCTTCAAATTTTCAAATCTTCAAATCTTCAAATCTTCAAATCTTCAAATCTTCAAATCTTCAAATCTTCAAATCTTCAAATCTTCAAATCTTCAAATTTTCAAATCTTCAAATCTTCAAATCTTCAAATCTTCAAATCTTCAAATCTTCAAATCTTCAAATCTTCAAATCTTCAAATCTTCAAATCTTCAAATCTTCAAATCTTCAAATCTTCAAATCTTCAAACCTTCAAATCTTCAAATCTTCAAATCTTCAAATCTTCAAAATTTAAAATTTGGAAAAAAAACAGATTTTCTATTTTTGTATTTTTTTATTTTCAAATCATAAAATCTTTAAAATTTTTAAGTCTTCAATCTTCAAATCTTGGATAAGTTTTCAAACGGTCTTAGCACCTCTGTTCTGAAAAACAAGGACAAGTACAAAATAGTATACAGTTTTTTTTTATGGTAAATGGCACCGGTTTCAAGATATAGCCCCTCAAAATGAAGAGTTATCTTTTACAAATAGGAGAAATTCTCGTATGTTTAGCAGGTTAAGCACTCGCTTCTAACTTTATCCAATTTGCTGATTTTCACTATTTAAACAACTAATTATCATATCGGGACTGGCAACACCAGCCAGCAACAGTCAAGTGTTCGGAGCTCTTCAGACTTTTCGATTTTTTCGCCGTAATTTACCGTGATTACCCGCGAGTTTGCTCCTCCAGCATGCCAAGGGCCAGCCGTGGCCGAGGCAGTTCGAGTGCGGCCTCGAAAAACCCGCGAAGTTCATCTACCGGCAGAGTGCAGAAAGGTAAACACAACAATGCCGCATCGACCGCCATCGCGCACGGGAGCGTCCCCGGTGACGTCACCGATCCTTCATTTTTACACGTGTCATACCGTCCACGTGAGTCCCCGGTACGGACGAGACAATCGACCCGGGCATCCGGAAGCACTTTCGGCCAGCAGCAGCAGCAGCAGCAGCAGTCCACCAGCACTACGACGACAACCACTTCCAAGTTCCCACCAGCAACGAATTTGAGATGCTGAGTGGAGATGAAAACAACACCGACAGTGACAGCAGCAGTGCTGGCGACGACGATGACGATGATGAACTTGCGCGCAAGCAAGGAAAGCAGAAAAATGGTAACTCTCCAAAGGAACGACGACCACCTCCAATTTTTGTTTTGGATACGTTGGCAGACGATGTTGACGAGTTGCTTGAGGGACTCCAATATTGTCTCAAAATTAGCAAAACTTCTGTGCAAGTGATTACGCATAAAAAGCTGCATTTCGACTTGGTGGTGAAGAAGTTGAAGTTGCGAAACTTCAAATTCTTCACATTTGATCCTGCAGAGAAGGTCCCAGTGAAGATCGTCCTTCAGGGATATCCGGACCGCCCGATCTCCGACCTGGAAGAACACCTGACGGGCGTCAAGGTTAAGCCTCGAGAGATAAAGGTGCTCTCAAAATCGACTACGGTGACAGGTACGTACACCTTGTACCTCCTGTACTTCGATCGCGGGTCCGTCAAAATCCAGGACCTACGACGGATCAAAGCACTGGACGGTTTCTTTGTGACGTGGCGATTCTACACGAAGAATCCGGCTGACGCAGCCCAATGCCACCGCTGTCAGAAATTCGGACACGGCTCAAGAAACTGCAATCTCCCACCCCGGTGTGTAAAGTGCGGTGAGACCCACTTCACCGAAAGGTGCAGTCTTCCGCGGAAAGACCAACTGGGGGAAAACGCCCAGCAGCACAAAGCACGTGTCAAGTGCGCCAATTGTGGTGGAAACCACACGGCGAATTTCCGTGGCTGTGCCGCGCGGAAAAAGTACATCGAGGAGCAGGACAAGAAGAAGAAAGCGCCAGCGTCCCGCCAACCTCCGAAGACTTCGAGCTCGACCGCTGCAGCAGCTGGCGGCGGAGCGGCTCCATCGACCAACCCAGCGTTCCCTCCCGGTTGGGGAGGTTCGTACGCTAGAGTAGCCGCTTCTGGGGGCGGTTCTCCCTCGGGACAAGCTGATGTTACCGGTGATGATCTCTTCACGCTTCCTGAGTTTTTCGCCCTTGCTGGAGAGATGCTCACGCGCTTTCGTGCCTGTCGAAACAAGGCAGAACAATTCCAAGCTCTCAGTGAGCTGATGATGAAGTACATCTACAACGGATAAGCTGCCTTGTGCAGCGAAGTTTTCGACGTCAATAGACAAAACATACTGTGATTTAGTTTTAAGCTTTTCTATTTCTATCCTTTTCCTTAGCAAATCTAGAAGGTTTTTTTAATTTTTCCTTCTCTTGCCAAATCCATTGTTAGAATATCCAATTACATCAAAATGAATTATAGTGTAAACCATAGTTGAAAGGAACTCCAAAACTCTATTAGGTTATAAGAAATACGGAATTGTAAATTGATTATTTACTGACAAAATAAATTGAATTGAATTGAACAACTAATTATGCAAAACTTTTGATAGAAACTTGCTTGCTCACTTTTTATTGAGCTATTTAACACTCGATTTCAGTTGAAAACGCTTTTAATGAGCTGTAATTGAATGTCAAAGTGCTGATATGGCAACATTAGAGGAACGCTGGAATTAGATGATGTTCCCCTAGTGTCTATGATTGTTCATTATTTTTGTTTGAAAAGTTTTGTTGAAAAATTTGATCTCTGGTTGCGATTAAAATAAATGGAAAATTGATGTTTTTGAAGTTTTATCCAAAAAACCTTTTATTTTCTAACAAAAATGTCTTTTCAATATTTAAAATGAAACAATTTCTAAAAATGTGTTCTTTTTAGAAAAAAAAAATATTTTCAAAATTTCAAGACGCAAGAAAATATTGCGCTCTTTTGAAATGTAACAGTTGATTCCCTAATAATTAAAAAATCGAAAAGATCAGAGATCATTTCCAACATTGAAAATAGGACCGTTTAGTTTCAGAGGCATTGTTCGTAGGAGCTTAAAGATCTTTAGATATGTCTTAAAAGATCTTTAGATAATGTCTCTGGCAATCTATTGGATTTTTTTAAATAAGAAATAAAATACTATCAGGACAGGACAGTAATAAGCACTTATTTGAAAAATCGAAACAAAAAAAGTAAAACAAAAAAATAATCGGAGCATTTGGTCCACGCATTATTCCTCCCTGTAGATTCTGTGAAATGTGATCCATTCTCAGATCAAAATCCTCTCTGCGGTTAACACGGTGCAGTAAGGCTGGCCACTTTAATTTGTGTAATACATTTTCAGAATGTACTGCAATTATTAACATTGACAAGAAAAGTGCTTGGGGCGTAATCTAATCACAAGACTTTCCGGCATGCTTTCATCGGACGGGCTGCGTCTGTGTCTGATTAGGTTAGATTAGATTAAAATCAGGTCCATGTCCCAGGAATAAAGTAATATTGCAGCTATCGGTCTGATTTTTAATGATAAATGATTTTGAATTAGAAAATCATTCGATTGAAAATAATTTTGGATTCAACCCTAAAATTTCATAGTTTAGTTGATATTTTCTCAACTCCTTTTTTTTCTTGAAAATTTGTTCAACACATTTCAAAATATTGTCGATTTTCAATCGTTAAATGGAACAATGGATATAATTTTTCATGTTTATCATTTTTGCAGTTGCAGCAATTAACGGTCGGATTAGCATTTAAAAAAATGATACAGAATATTATTCAAGGTTTTTGTCCCTTGACTCTGGCCTGGTTGGGGTGAAAACTGTTTTTAAATGCATTTTACACTAGTTCAGTTGTTTTTGAATCATTTGTTTAAAAAATGGAAAAAAAATCAAAAATTCAACATCAACCCAAATATGCTAAAAATGATTCGAAACGAGGGGAAATGTATTTTAAATTTATTTCAGCTGATTCCATTAAAATTGTGAAGTTTTTAGTATTTTTTGCCCCTGATTTTTCGGGGTTGGGTGACAAAACTTTAAATATAATTTGTAGCAGCCTGATAAAATTTAAACTAACAGTTTTTATAAAGTTTGGATCGCTTAACGTCTAATGCCCGAAAACGGTGCATTTTATCGCAACATCATAAGAGTTGTATTCGCTTGTTTTGCTAAAAACAGATTATTTGTCACAAACTTCTCTTCAAACTTTGTAATTTTCGAAGGCTTGTATGCAATTATGCCAGATTATTTTTTGGGAGATATGTATTTTCTCAAAAATAAATCTGTATTTTATCTGTATCATGTCAAATTCGAAGCTACAGAACATTTTTTGAATTTTTTACAGCAGCTTTAAGCTTTTTAATTTAATCTAATGATTGTTGTTGAAATTTTTAAATTTAATCATTTAACACTTAAACTACCATCCTCAATATTATCCCGCGAACTACCAAGCTAGCGAAAAAAGGCGAAGTCCAACTTCAAACAGCTGTATCTCGGCTCCCTGTGGACGGATTTTCAAAATTCAAGAAGCAAAAGATGCGGACAGATCTCTAGATTATTTTGCTTTTTGAAAAGTCAAAAACAGAGGCACTTACCCTAAATTATTCCCAAAACCAACCAGGTAACTTTTTTTTAGCCCTCTATTTTCTAGTTGTTTTGCATGTTGGATCGAATGTTGAATGACAATTTGTTTAAAATTTTATCATAATGCAAGTTACAGTACAATTATAATATCCAATACCATATTGGACCGATCTGGCCACATTGGGACCGGTTCCAGGTTCTCCGGTGAAACCCGGAATATCCCCAATTCCAGAGTATTTTCAAGAATTTTATTAGAATGGCAATATGGGTATCAAAATTCAGCATTTTCAAAATCAAGCTCACTGATAACGCTGAAAACCATTTTGGACATATCTGGCCACTTTGGGACCGGTTCCAGGTTCTCCGGTGGAACCCGGAATATCCCCAATTCCAGAGTATTTTCAAGAATTTTATTAGAATGGCAATATGGGTATCAAAATTCAGCATTTTCAAAATCAAGCTCACTGATGACGCTGAAAACCATTTTGGACATATCTGGCCACTTTGGGACCGGTTCCAGGTTCTCCGGTGAAACCCGGAATATCCCCAATTCCAGAGTATTTTCAAGAATTTTATTAGAGTGGCAATATGGGTATCAAAATTCAGCATTTTCAAAATCAAGCTCACTGATGACGCTGAAAACCATTTTGGACATATCTGGCCACTTTGGGACCGGTTCCAGGTTCTCCGGTGAAACCCGAATATCCCCAATTCAGAGTATTTTCAAGAATTTTATTAGAGTGGCAATATGGGTATCAAAATTCAGCATTTTCAAAATCAAGCTCATTGATGACGCTGAAAACCATTTTGGACATATCTGGCCACTTTGGGACCGGTTCCAGGTTCTCCGGTGAAACCCGGAATATCCCCATTCCAGAGTATTTTCAAGAATTTTATTAGAGTGGCAATATGAGTATCAAAATTCAGCATTTTCAAAATCAAGCTCATTGAAGACGCTGAAAACCATTTTGGACATATCTGGCCACTTTAGGACCGGTTCCAGGTTCTCCGGTGAAACCCGGAATATCCCCAATCCAGAGTATTTTCAAGAATTTTATTAGAGTGGCAATATGTGTATCAAAATTCAGCATTTTCAAAATCAAGCTCACTGATGACGCTGAAAACCATTTTGGTCATATCTGGCCACTTTAGGACCGGTTCCAGGTTCTCCGTGAAACCCGGAATATCCCCAATTCCAGAGAATTTTGAAGAATTTTATCAGAGTGGCAATATGTGTATCAAAATTCAGCATTTCCAAAATCAAGCTCACTGATGACGCTGAAAACCATTTTGGACATATCTGGCCACTTTAGACCGGTTCCAGGTTCTCCGGTGAAACCCGAATATCCACAATTCCAGAATATTTTCAAGAATTTTATTAGAGTGGCAATATGGGTATCAAAATTCAGCATTTTCAAAATCAAGCTTATTGATGACGCTGAGAACCATTTTGGACATATCTGGTCATTTTGGGATCGGTTCCAGGTTCTCGGTGAAACCCGGAATATCCCAACTACGGAGTATTTTCAAGAAATTTATTGGGGAGCATTATGGGTATCCAAATTCAGCATTTATTGATGACGCTAAAGACCATTTTGGACATATCTGGCCACTTTGGGACCGGTTCCAGGTTCCCCAGTAGAACCCGGAATATCCCCATGCCAGAGTATTTTCAAGAATTTTATTGGATTGGCAATATTGGTATCAAAATTCAGCATTTCCAAATCAAGCTCATTGATTAAAATAAAAACTAAAAACTATTTTGGACATATCTGGCCACTTTGGGACCGGTTCCAGGTTCTCCAGTGGAACCCGGAACAACCCCAATTACGGAGCTTTTCCTAGATGGCAATATGGGTATCAAAATTCAGCATTTTCAAAATAAAGTTTTTTGTTGACACTCAAATTATTTTTTTGGAATGATTTTGAAAATGCTAAATTTTGTTATGCGTATTGCCACTCCAATAAAATTCTTGAAATTGCTCTGTAATTGGGGATATTCCGGGTTCACTGAAAACCTGGAACCGGTCCCAAAATGGCCAGATATGTCCAAAATGGGTAGCGTCATCAATGAGTTTTATTTTGAAAATGCTGAATTTTGATACCCATATTGCCACTCTAATAAATTTCTTGAAAATACTCCGTAGTTCCACCGGAGAACCTGGAACCGGTTCCAAAGTGGCCAGATATGTTCAAAATAGTTTTTTGCGTCATCAATGAGCTTGATTTTGAAAATGCTGAATTTTGACACCCATATTGCCACTCTAATAAAATTCTTGAAAATACTGTAGAATTGGGGATATTCCGGGTTCCACCGGAGAATCTGGAACCGGTCCCAAAGTGGCCAGATATGTCCAAAATGGTTTTCAGCGTCATCAGTGAGCTTGATTTTGGAAATGCTGAATTTTGATACCCATATTGCCACTCCAATAAAATTCTTGAAAATACTCTGGAATTGGGGATATTCCGGGTTCCACCGGAGAATCTGGAACCGGTCCCAAAGTGGCCAGATATGTCCAAAATGGTTTTCAGCGTCATCAGTGAGCTTGATTTTGAAAATGCTAAATTTTGATACCCATATTGCCACTCTAATAAAATTCTTGAAATTGCTCTGTAATTGGGGATATTCCGGGTTCCACCGGAAAACCTGGAACCGGTCCCGAAATGGCCAGATATGTCCAAAATGGTTTTCAGCGTCATCAATGAGTTTTATTTTGAAAATGCTGAATTTTGATACCCATATTGCCACTCTAATAAAATTCATGAAAATACTGTAGAATTAAGGATATTCCGGATTCCACCGGAGAACCTGGAATCGGTCCCAAAATGGCCAGAAGTATCCAAAAATGGTTTTAGCGTCATCAATGAGTTTTATTTTGAAAATGCTGAATTTTGATACCCATATTGCCACTCTAATAAATTTCTTGAAAATACTCCGTAGTTGGTATATTCCGGGTTCCACCGGAGAACCTGGAACCGGTCCCAAAGTGGCCAGATATGTCCAAAATGGTTTTCAGCGTCATCAATGAGCTTGATTTTGAAAATGCTGAATTTTGATACCCATATTGCCACTCTAATAAAATTCATGAAAATACTGTAGAATTGGGGATATTCCGGATTCCACCGGAGAACCTGGAACCGGTCCCAAAGTGGCCAGATATGTCCAAAATGGTTTTCAGCGTCATCAGTGAGCTTGATTTTGAAAATGCTGAATTTTGATACCCATATTGCCACCCTAATAAAATTTTTGAAAATACTCTGGAATTGAGGATATTCCGGGTTTCACCGGAGAACCTGGAACCGGTCCCAATGTGTCCAGATCGGTCCAATATGGTATTGGATATTATAATTGTACTGTAACTTGCATTATGATAAAATTTTAAACAAATTGTCATTCAACATTCGATCCAACATGCAAAACAACTAGAAAATAGAGGGCTAAAAAAGTTACCTGGTTGGTTTTGGGAATAACTTAGGTAAGTGCCTCTGTTTTTGACTTTTCAAAAAGCAAAATAATCTAGAGATCTGTCCGCATCTTTTGCTTCTTGAATTTTGAAAATCCGTCCACAGGGAGCCGAGATACAACTGTTTGAAGTTGGACTTCGCCTTTTTTCGCTTGCATGGTAGTTTAGGTGTTAAAAAAATCTGTACATACAGATTTATGTGATTTTTGGGATCGAAAAATCTGTATAACACTGATTTATCTGTATATTTAGCATGGCTGCTTGCATGTTGAAACCAATGATACAGGATGAATTATTTAGACTTAAGGCATCGATGAAGAAAATTTCAGCCAAATAAAAAAATCTCAAAAAGAATTTTGTATAAAAAAGAGAACTGCACAAGCAACAAGACAAGACTATGACTATGACAAGAGAACATGCAAAATTCATAATACATCGTCAACCAATTCATATCATACACATTTGCCATAACAATCTTTTAGCATACAATCACATACAATCAAAACGTTTTAAACAAAATTGAACGCATCAAATCCCAACAAATCACACACCCTCATCTTAAAAATCACTTTCCATCTTCCCCTCCCAGAAAGGGGTTGTTGCTTGCCTGCTCCAAGTCACGCGAATTACGAAATGATGCCGACCTTCCTCGCGTGTTTTCCGCGCTTTCCCACACCTCCGCACTCTGATTGTACAGTTCCCAAGCTTCAGTAAACTTTTCCGGATTGAAGCTTTTTGCCACGGCAGGTGTGGAAGCTGTGACGTGGAAAAGAAGTTGAGGAGGGCAAAAAGCTTTCGCGCCTGTTCAATTATTTTCGCGCGTACTTGAGCACGTAATTTCTCACCCTTGGAAATTATTCAAATGATGCGCAAATCTGGGCGCAGCGAACACACACACACACCACCCACATAAAGAAGGGGGAGGTTTGATGTTGGAGTGGAGGTGCACACTTCAAGCCTTACTTCGAAGGGGAAGCTTTAGAAATTGGTGTAATGTTTAAGTTGGAAAGAATTACAGAATTTTGAATCATTGATCAAATAAAACTAAAACTACAAAGAAAGTACAAAGTATCCCAAAGTTACGGTACCCAATCCATTTGAGACGTGCATTAAGCGTTTCGATGGCACCTGAAAACGAGAATCGTACTACTTCTCGTGTAAGAGGTGTAAGGTAAAGCCCATCCACGGAACAGTGGGTATCATTTGCTGCGGCACGTGAAGTTATGTTACGTACGATATGGAACATTCGGTAGAACGTTCACACCTCGTCAAGCCTAATGGGAAGGGGGTTTTGGGCGCGCGCGCGGGATGGTACTTTTGCTGCATTTTGAGGCCCAAGGATATTTGTGCTTTTCGAGGTTTTGTGAACGAGTCGAAAATTGGACTTCAGCGGAATGGGAAAGAGTGATTTCTGAGGAGGAAGTCGACATAGTCGATTGATTGGAGCAATTGGAGTATTTCTGAAAATCAAAATATAAATGGGCCGATTTGGTGTATTTTTTAAATGTATTTTTTGGCTCAAACTTTTTAAGGCTCTCCCCTATAACCAAAAAATGCCATTTTGTGTCACTGGGCACAAGGCTCCATACAGTTTTAGCATCTGTCCATACAATTTTTTTCGAATTGTTGATTGTTTGGGTGAGACTTAGAAAACTTCAATTTTCCTGTTTCTCACTCATGGTCACTATTATTAAAAACGATAAACTGCAAATATTTCGCTAAAATCAAACTTTCGGTGGCTATATCTTGAAAACAGAGCCCTTTATCAAAAAATCTGCAAGGTTCTTTTCGATTGGAAATTTAATTTTACATTTAAAAAATACTTCAAATTTGTTTTTGCGTAAAAAACCTTTTTCTCCAAAAATTACTATTTCTTCAAAAATCCGTAACTCGGTGGCAGATTTTTTGACCATGTTTCTCTTTATCTCAAAAGTTGCGAGGTTTGTCCCCTAAAAAATATCAAAAAATCTCAAAAATAAAAAATACGTATTTTGGGAAAATGAGTCTTTGTAAAAAAAAATTGATTAAAAAATCTGTAATTTTTTCCGTGTACCTATTTTTTTCTCAATAGTCCTCAACAATACCTACAACTTTGCTGAAGACACCAAATTGATCAGAAAATTCGCTCAAAAGTTACAGCTGTTTGAATATTTACATACCATTTTAGAATGGACAGCAGCCAAAATTGTATGGAGACTTGTATGAGAGAACCAATGACGCAAAATAGCTTCTTTGGTCATAGGGAAGGCCCCCACAAAGTTTGAGCCAAATCAAAAAATACAAACACGTTAGAGGGGGTTTATCTTGAAAAATATAAATAAATACAAAAAAGGAATAGAAAAACTCCAAAAATATTAAAAAACTAGACTTTTTTCATTTTTCGAAACTATAACAATTTGAAAGAATGTAAAAGTCTTTTAAATATTCCACCAATTTTTTAAAATAAAATAAAAACATACAAATTATTTAAGAAAAAGTATTTTTTAAAAGTATCGCTAATTTTTTAAAGTATGGAAAAATTCATAAAATCATTACGACAGTCAGGAATCAGTTTTTTTTAATGAAATAAAAACTTAAAAAATATATTTAAGAAGTCGAACTTTGTTTTAGAAGAACTGCTCATTTTTGTAGGAATGGGAAAACTCACAAAAACATTACGACAGTCAAGAATATGTTGTTCAATTAAAAAATAAAATAAAGAATATTATAGAAGTCGACCTTTATTTGGAAGAACAGCTCATGTTTGAAGGAATGGAAAAACTCAGCAAAATATTTTGATAATCAAGAATAGGTTGTTTTTGAAAATAAAATTAAACTTCAAAAATATTTCAGAAGTTGAACTTTTGCTTTAACATTCCAACGCCCAAGGCTCCAAAAAAGTTGGAACGGTAACTTCAACTCGCTGGTTCTCGGGCATAACTCAGCCAATCAGGACGATTCTTGTTTCCAGGGATTTGTAAGAATGTCTAGATGATACTAAAATTTTGCAGAACTTGATTTGAACAAATCTGTTATTTCTGCGACCGAAAACATCGTTCCAACTTTTTTTTGCGTGTAAAAAAAAATCGCCAAAAATTCCGCGGGGGCAGTTTTTTTGAAACTTTTTCGGTCGCAGAAATAACAGATTTGTTCAAATCAAGTTCTGCAAAATTTTAGTATCATCTAGACATTCTTACAAATCCCTGGAAACAAGAATCGTCCTGATTGGCTGAGTTATGCCCGAGAACCAGCGAGTTGAAGTTACCGTTCCAACTTTTTTGGGAGGCTTGGGCGTCCGTGTAAGTTGGACATGCGTTGGGCGTTCAGGACATGCGGGAACTGTTCAGGTTTGAAAGAATGGAAAAACTCACTAAAATATTTCGACAATCAAGTAGAGCGTCCAACTTCCCGGAATTCCCGGGATTTCCCGGAAAAAAATATTTCCCGGGAAATTTGTAAATTTCCCGGGAATTCCCGAAATACAAGCAGAAGTATACATTTACATGTTTTGAAATTATATAAAAAATAATAATTGGAGAACCTGATTTGATTTTATTTATTTCCATCTACTGTTCATATTGAACTAATCAGCTTGTCTGTATATTTCACGTCAAGGTTTAATTCAGATAATATTTATTTCTGAAAGATTCACCACTAGGAATATTGTTTGCTTATTTGTTGGACAACAAAACTTATGCTGTTATGGAATAAATATGAACTATTTTATTTTTGACAACCTTTTTTAATGTTTTTTTGTAATATCATTTGAAAATAAGTTATTTACATCTTCCAGCCAAAATCAACATTGAGATTTGTTTGACTTTTTTTACCTTGAATATGTTGGATGGAAATTGAACTGATTTAAAATTTTTAAAAAAGGTTTGTGTGAGAAGAATTTTTTTCTAAGTATTAAAGAAATTATAGATTGAAGTTATAAATTTATGAAGCACGTGAGCTACCAAGGGCGTAAGAGGGTTATATGTGAAAAAATATCGTTGAATTTCAACCACTTTTATGTACTCAAAATTATTTTAATCTAATTAATTTATTAGGCTGGGTCTCGTGGCGCAGGGGTAGCGGCTTCGGCTGCCGATCCCGATGATGCTATGAGACGCGGGTTCGATTCCCGCCTTATCCAATTAGCTTCTATCGGATGGTGAAGTAAAACGTCGGTCCCGTTTTCTCCTGTCTCGTCAGAGGCGCTGGAGCAGAAATCCCACGTTAGAGGAAGGCCATGCCCCGGGGGGCGTAGTGCCAATAGTTTTTTTACCGTATAACTAAAATCATATCACAAAACCATGAAAAACCATTTATAAACATATGGAATCATATGATATGAAATTTACCCAAAGAATGCAACTATATTTCAAAAACTCGCTCCAAATATTTGAAAACTTTGGGTTGTGATTTCATTAAATCAGATTTCATGTTAAAAAGTGTAGAAATTAGATTTTTAAGGACGGTTCAATGATTATTTATTTATTCACAAGTTGAATTTTTCGTTTTTTTTTATTTTAACTTTATGGTCACTGAAACAAATTTAAAAGCAATTTTATGGTTGTGGAGCATAGATTTTCACTGTCCAAACACTTTGATTTAAATAAATCCTTCTCAACAAAAATACTAATAACATTTTCTTTCATTTGGGACGATTTGAAAGATTTAAAAATTTCGTTGCAAAAGATCAATCAGAAACAGGATTAGAATAATTTTCGTTAAATTTCAAATTTCCCGGGAATTCCCGAGATTTCCCGGGAAATTTGTTGAAAATTTCCCGTTTCCCGGGAATTGTGTAACCCCGGGAAATTGGACGCTCAACAATCAAGAATAGGTTGTTTTTAAAAATAAAATAAAAACTTAAAAAATATTTAAGAAGTCGAATTTTTTTTTGTAATAACAGCTCATGTTTAAAAGAATGGAAAAACTTATTACAACAAACAAGAAAATCAGACTTGTTTGAAAAAAAAATATTTTTTTCAAGATTTTTTTTGAAGTTTTTAATTATAATTATTTATTTCATTTTTCACATTCGACCTTTTGTCTTTTCGACGTTTTGTCCATTCGACCTTTTGTCCATTCGACCTTATGTCTTTTGACCTTTTGGCATTCGACATTTTGTCCATTCAACCTTATGTCTTTCGACCTTTAGTCGCACATCCGCAATGGCGCAATACAAATGTTAATAAATGACAAGAAGAGTGTTAGGCGTCATCTAATCTAAGGCACTCTCCAGGATCCCTTCGAAAGATTGGCTGCGCTAGAGTCTTATTAGATTAGATTAGATTAGATTAGAAATGCGTTATGATGTATGGAATCGATATACACTAAAATCTCAGATTGCATTTATTTTTTTTCATAATAACGGTCAGGGGCGCCGACTCTGGGGGGGCACGGTACTTTTTGCCCCCCTTAAAATTGGGCAGGGGGGGCAGCCCATACATTGTGCCCCCCCAGAAATTTTGGAAGAAAAATATTCTTATTTTTAGTATTACAAAAAAAATCACAGAAATAATTGAAAATAATATTTAAAACTGAATTGGGATTGGAAAGAATTCTTGTAAGCGAATCTGTAAAATAGTTCAAAAACATTTGTTGTTTTCTAAATCGACAACGTTTCATCTATACTACTGCGCTCTCTTATGCTAACTAGGTAGAAAAATCAGCAAGTTTAGTATACTAGAGCATTTTAGGTAATTTTTTTCTTGATTTCATTTAAAAAAATTGCAAATTTTTGGTCGTATCAAATTGTCATAATGCTTTTTTTGACTTTATTAAACACCGTTTGTGTATCTTTTTGGTTATTCTTGAATTGTTAAATTTTTAAAATCTTAAATTCTTAAATTCTTAAATTCTTAAATTCTTAAATTCTTAAATTCTTAAATTCTTAAATTCTTAAATTCTTAAATTCTTAAATTCTTAAATTCTTAAATTCTTAAATTCTTAAATTCTTAAATTTAAATTTTAAATTTAAATTCTTAAATTCTTAAATTCTTAAATTCTTAAATCTTAAATTCTTAAATTTAAATTCTTAAATTCTTAAATTTAAATTCTTAAATTTAAATTCTTAAATTTAAATCTTAAATCTTAAATCTTAAATCTTAAATTCTTAAATTTAAATCTTAATTCTTAATTCTTAAATTCTTAAATTCTTAAATTCTTAATTCTTAAATTCTTAAATCTTAAATTCTTAAATTCTTAAATCTTAAATTCTTAAATTCTTAAATTCTTAAATTCTTAAATTTAAATTCTTAAATTCTTAAATTTAAATTCTTAAATTCTTAAATCTTAAATTCTTAAATCTTAAATTCTTAAATTCTTAAATTTAAATTCTTAAATCTTAAATTTAAATTTAAATTCTTAAATTTAAATTCTTAAATTCTTAAATTTAAATTCTTAAATTCTTAAATTCTTAAATTCTTAAATTTAAATTCTTAAATTCTTAAATTCTTAAATTCTTAAATTCTTAAATTCTTAAATTCTTAAATTCTTAAATTTAAATTCTTAAATTCTTAAATTCTTAAATTCTTAAATTCTTAAATTCTTAAATTCTTAAATTCTTAAATTCTTAAATTCTTAAATTCTTAAATTCTTAAATTCTTAAATTCTTAAATTCTTAAATTCTTAAATTCTCAAATTCTTAAATTCTTAACAAATAAATTGAAGTTAATCTTGATTTTTTTAAACATTGATTTTTTTTGTAATTTCCAAATTTCTGATTTTTTAAATTTCTGAATTTCTACTTTTGATTTCTAAAAATTTTTAAGCCATTAGTTTTTTTTAACCCTACAGTTTTTTAAACTTTTTTTTTTAAATTTTGGAATATTTATTTTTGTCTGTTATTTTTTTCTCAATTGCAGATTTGAAAAAATGTTGTTTTTTTAATGTGTATTTTCCAATTTCTAAAGTTCTAATTTTTTACTTTTTACTTTTGTTTTCATTTTTAGAATATTTGTGTTGTTGAATTTTAAATACCTGATCATTTTTATTATTGACTGTTACTTCTGGAAAATAAGTGAGAATATGCCAATTAGAAGGAATTCGCCTTCCAAACATACAATCTCAATCACGTTTTAATAAATTATCTTTTTCAAAAAAATGGATTCCGGATGAAAAAAACTTGTATCACATCGTAATATTCAAATTGGTAAAATTCGTGATATACAATAAACTTAAACATCAAATCGCCACTCTCACCTAACGATTTCGGAAAACAACCGTGCCCCCCCCAACATTTTGGACTAGTCGGCGCCTCTGATAACGGTATTTTGAGCACCGTGCTTACTAATCTATTTAGAAATTTTTTTCTTGAAATTTTTGTTTTTTTTTTTGTAAGCAATTTAGCTATTCATTGGTCCTCGCACTTATTTGACCATAAATCTTACACAATTTGGTAGCAAAATATATGTCAGAACCGGAATCAGAATAATTTTAAATAAACTAAGGAATTTTCCTGGAATTCCCGGAAAATTTATCCAAAAAATCCGTTTCCCCGGGATTTTTGCAACTTCGGCAACTTTCGGCTGCCTAAAAATGATTTATGAATCTTTTTAAGAGTATACTTTAAAAGTTCGTCAAAATCATAAATGTTTAAAAAAAAATCATAACTCCGTTGAGAATTTTGATTTCTTATTAATTGATGGTGCCTGAAAATGCAGTTCGCTCCATTAAAAAACATGATCTCTAATGATATTTAACGGAAATGAAAATTAAAAAACAAAATCTCCGTCACAATCAACTCATTCACAATGCCATCGATAGGTTTCATGTCTTGTATCCAAGAATTTGCAACTCCAAGTACAGAAAAAAATGCAAAACCAATCCAAATAGGTATCATCATTCCCTCCACAACAAACAAGTTTTCGCTGCGGCTGCTGATTTTTTTTTTCGATGATAATATCAAAATTCAGCAGAAATCTGCCGGGCAGCCTTTTTCAGATCAATTCGTTTGAAAACATTTGAAATCGGAATCCTTAAGCACGCTTTGTGATGTTTTGCTCCTATTTTGCTGTAGTATGGATATTGTGTGTTGGGAAAAAAGGGGAGAGCTTCAACAAAAACAAAATAACAACCAACTGGTGATTCAGTACGGCGCTTGTTGTTTTATTCATCGAAAATCGTATTTTTCTGTCCGCTGCCTCCGGCGTGAATCTGAAATCGAAATCCTGTCTGAGAGTGTCATTTTGCGTTCAAATCAGACAGGTTTTTTTTCTTGTACACACGGGGAGTGATTTTTACTTTGGCATAAGCCTACACTTTTCATGATTGGAGAAAAAATCATGCAAATTTACTACCGAATTAAATGCATAAAAGTTGATCCCAAATTTCCAGTGAAACAATCGATTCACCTTCTTATTGACTTTTTACTCTCATTCGCAGACCATCTACCACAAAATCAACTACGTGGCCCCGGGAAGTACCCTGAAGGTGGCCACTTACGCCGCAGCGGCCCCAGCTCATTACGAGTACGCAGCGGCCGTCCCGGGACTGACCAAGGTAATGAAATTGCGTTGCTGCGTCGGAACGATTGATGTTCCCGCAGGGATGGTCAGAAGGGTGGTCCGAATACCCTACCTGCTTACAGACTGATCAATCACCGCTCACCGTATCGTTGACTTCTCTAATCGGCTTTTGCTACTTTCGCAGTACCAATACGCCGCGGCCGCAGCCTACCCCCAGTACCAGTACGCTGCCTATCCGCAGCAACATCAAATCCAACACCAGCAACATCAACAGCAGCAGCAACCCCAATACCAGGTGTACCAGCACCACCAAACGGTGCAGTTGCCGGCGGCCTCCGCAATCATCAGTACGGCGCCCCACCCCCACCAGACCGTGGCCACGCTGCCTGCCCACCAGATCCAACCCGGAACGACGATTTATGCGGCCCATCAACCGGCGGCCTTCCACTACACCCTGACGCAACCCGCCCAGCATCAACAGCAGCATAATTATCAACAGCAGCAATCTGCTGGACATTCGGGAACCTTTACGTACCACCAGGCCGTTCCGGTGGTCCATCAGGCGCCGATTGCGGCCATCGGACAGGTGCACCATCACCAACAGCAGCAGCAGCAGCAGCAGGTCGTGGCTAATCAGGTGATTGCTAGAGTTGGCCAGGGATTTATCAAACGGTTTTCGTGGTTAATTGAGGTGGCCCCCCGCTCGGGGGAAGTCAGTGTGGCCAACGTAGCGGGAACTGTTTTTGGTTTTGGATAAATTGATGAATTTCAGTTTTATTTGCATTGTTTTGTTCATATTTATTTAAACCAGTAATAATGCAATTTCAGTTGCAGTTGCAAATATTTTTCTAATTTTATGTCGCCACACCTTTTTCAAATTGATTTGGAAAATAAAGGGACAAAAAATTGTGTTTTTCAATAAACTTCAAAATTTCAATGGAAATAGAAGTCTAACCAACTGAAGACAATCTGAAATGCATTTTTCTGTGGGTAATTCTCCGCCAACTCACACAGCAGTTGCCCCGACCCCTCTTCGATTTGCGTGAAACTTTGTCCTAAGGGGTAACTTTTGACCCTGATCACGAATCCGAGGTCTGTTTTTTGATATCTCGTGACGGAGGGGCGGTACGACCCCTTCCATTTTTGAACATGCGAAAAAAAGAGGTATTTTTCAATAATTTGCAGCCTGAAACGGTGATGAGATAGAAATTTGGTGTCAAAGGGACTTTTATGTAAAGTTAGACGCCCGATTTGATGGCATACTCAGAATTCCGAAAAAACGTATTTTCATCGAAAAAAAACACTTAAAAAGTTTTAAAAATTCTCCCATTTTCCGCTACTTGACTGCAAAAATTCTTGAAACATGTCATTTTATAAGAAATTTAATGTACTTTTCGAATCTACATTGTCCCAGAAGGGTCATTTTTTCATTTAGAACAAAATTTTTCATTTTAAAATTTCGTGTTTTTTCTAACTTTGCAGGGTTATTTTTTAGAGTGTAACAATGTTCTACAAAGTTGTAGAGCAGACAATTATACAAGTTTTAATATATAGACAAAAGGGGTTTGCTTATAAACATCATTATTGCGATTCACGAAAAAAAAAATTGAAAATGTTAGTCTCAACGACGTTCATGGTCACCCGCGACAGACACGGACGACGAAACAAAGAGAAACGCAAAAAGTAACTCTTTCAAACTTTTTTTTTCGTAAAATCGCGATAACTCGTGATGTTCATTAGCAAACCCTTTATGTCTATACACCCAAAACTGGCAGCGCTAGTCCGAGAGAATGATGGTCTCGAGTCGAGAGAATAGTGGTACCATTCACGGACGCAGAGAACACAGCTTGAGATGGGCGATAGAACTATTCTCTCGAGGTTCATTTGCAAAAAAAGTTCATCGGTCAAACAAAAAACCGAAAGTGTCGACAACGGGAATCGAACCAGAGACCTTTGACAAACCAATCTAATGACTTACCTGCCCCGGCCACCACAGCTTGGTGACCAAGGAGAAGTCAGAAGTCGATGTATGACACTTGTTGGAGATTTATTGATTCAACTAACGAATGAACTCATTTGTTATGATGGTGTGAGTTGGTACCATTATTCTATCGATTTTGGCACAGAGCCCTCAATAAATTTTGAGAGAACGATTATTGCGCAATTCTCACTAACTTGAACTTCGCACTTAATCATTGCTATCGATCGCACTATTGCGACTTGTCAAGCTGGCTTGGGAAATTTTAATTTTCTCAAAAAATGATCAAAGCGAGCCGATGTTGCTCACCTGTCAATCGCAATTTTAAAGTGCGAATGTCCAGTTTGGTAGAAACTGCGACTGGAAATGTAAATAAACAACTGCTGGTGGCCTAGTTTTTAGAAATTTTGTTGTCAAAAGTGCGAGATAAAAGTGCGGGCCAAATCCAAGTTACAGTGCAAGGATCAATATCTCGACTCTGAATTTTGGGTGTATATTAAAATTTGTATAATTGTCTGCTTTACAACTTTGTAGAACATTTTTACACTCTAAAAAATTTTAAAATGAAAATTTTTGTTCTAAATGAAAAAAATACCCTTCTGGGTCAATTAGATTCGAAAAGTACATTAAATTTCCCATAAAATGACATGTTCCAAAAATTTTTACAGCCGAGTAACGGAAAATGAGAGAATTTTTAAAACTTTTTTAGTGTTTTTTTTCGATGAAAAAACTTTTTTTCAGATTTCTGAGTACGCCATCAAATTGGGCGTCTAATTTTACATAAAAGTCCCGTTGACACCAAATTTCTATCTCATCACCGTTTCAGGCTGCAAATTATTGAAAAATACCTCTTTTTTCGCATGTTCAAAAATGGAAGGGGTCGTACCGCCCCTCCGTCACGAGATATCAAAAAACGGACCTCGGATTCGTGATCAGGGTCAAAAGTTACCCCTTAGGACAAAGTTTCACGCAAATCGAAGAGGGGTCGGGGAAACTTTTCCCGATTTCGTGTGAGTTGGTAAAGAATTACCCCTGTACTGAAAATGACATTTTTCATGTTTGGGCTAGTGAACAGTATTTTCTCGCAAAATAAAGCTTTTTTCGTCGATACTAACATATTTTAAAACTTATAATAGTTGCAAAACAACCGGGCTGGAAAAAAATGCATTTGAATATCTTTTTTTACATTTATTTCATTTTTACCGTAAAAAAAAGACAAAGTGCTCAACGACCACAATAACTTTACAAATGACTTATCCTGTACAATATTTTAGGAAAATGTGCTTGAAAATGTTGCTTGAAATACTTGATTGAACCAGTCTAAGGAATACCCTTGAAACAATAATTTTTTTATTTTTTTAAGACTAATTTATTGCATAAAAAACTTTTGAAAAGTAAGAATAATCAAGATCTTGCAAAAAAAAAAAAATCTTAATACGCCATCAAAATAAGCGACCAATTTTATATAAAAGTTCCTTAAGTAACAAATATCTAAATCATTACCATTTCAGGCTTAGAATGATTGAAAAAACACGATTTTTTCCGAATGTTCATCAATTATAGGGGTCGTGATATTGACAAAAATACCTCGGTTTCTTGATCAATTCATGGACCCAAGAAAAAATTTCACGAACTTATCTTTTATTGTTTCTCTACATTTGAGTACATTTGAATGAAAAGACCAATAAGCAATGGTCTACCAAAACCGGAAATGGATTTTATCTGTTTTTTTTTTTTATTTGGCTCAAACTTTGTGCGGGCATTTCCTTTGACCAAAGAAGCTTTTTTGTGTAATTGGTTCACCGATACAAGTCTTAATGAAAATTTTTAGATGCTGTCCACATAAAAATGGTACGTACATAATAGCTGTAACTTTTGAATTAATGTTCTGATCAATTTGGTGTCTTCAGAAAAGTTGTAGGAATTGTTGAGGACTATTGATGAAAAAAAAGTACACGGAAAAAAATTCCGATTTTACACTAACTTTTTTTAACAAAAACTCAATTTCCCAAAATACGTATTTTTAGACAAAAACCCGCAACTTTTCAGCCATAGAGAAGTATGGTCAAAAAATCTTCCACCAAGTGATGAATTTTTGAAAGTTTGATTTTAGCGAAATATTTGCAGTTTTTCGATTTTTTTTTTTAATGACCGTGAGTGACCATTCCTGAAACTATTTTTTTAAGTTCAGAAAATTTGCTTCAAAGTTGTCTAAGAGACATTGAAGATTGCACCTCTGGTTGCTGAGAAACAGCAGCTTAAAGAAAAAGAAACACGAAAATTGAAGTTTTTTGAGTCTCACCAAAACAACCCACCATTTTCTAATGTCGATATCTCAGCAACTAATGGTCCAATTTTTTGATTTAAAACATTAAACATTCGTGAAATTTGTCGATCTTTACGAAAACAATACTTTTAAAATTTTGAATCAAGACTAACATTTCAAAAGGTCAAAGCATTCAATATTACGTTCTTTTGAAATGTTAGTCTTGATTTAAAAAATAAAAACTGTTTCCGAAAAGATAGGAAAATTTCACGAATGTTGTAGAAATTGAGTTTTTGTAAAAAAATAAATAAAAATCGGCAATTTTTTTCCGTGTATTTTTTTTTCTCAATAGTCCTCAACAATACCTTCAACTTTGCTGAATACACCAAATTGATCAGAAATTTCACTTAATTGTATGGATGAACCAATGACACAAAATAGCTTCTTTGGTCATAGGGAAGGTCCCCAGAAAGTTTGAACAAAATAAAAAAATACAAAAAATTAAAATTGTCGAAATCGGCCGATTTCGTAGAGGATTGTTCTAATCTTAATTTATTCAGAAGAGTTTATATAAAAATTCCTTTGCATTTGAAAACAGAAACAACTATTTCCAAGACTTATGATTTTCTAAATTCGCAATAATGATTTTTTTTCAAAGTCGTTCTGAAATTATTTGATGTGAAAACGGTTCAATTTGTCAAAACGTGTGTAGAGTTTACAGCAAAATGTTATGTTAATTTTTTTACATGAAATCCGATTTTTTTTTAAAATAGTCCATATTATCTTAAAAAAATGCATTAGTCTGAAAAAAATTGCTGAATTTCTACGCCTTTTCTCAAAAAACGGATTTTCAGAAATAAAATTTCAATGTAAAAAGTCAATAAAAACCCGATTCAATAGTGCCTTTCTTACAAAATGATGAAACTTCGACAAATATATTGCTGCAATTTATTTTTTCAGAAGCATACTGATACCACCCAGTGAAAATTTGACCTAAAACTTCGAATCTGTTTAGGCTAAACCTCCAATGCCTATTTTTAATTTCAGGGGTACATTACGGGTCGCCAGATAATTATATTTAATTAACAAAAACGTTACTTAATCTACCTTTAGGTGGTTGGTGCCTTCCTCACATTCATAAAGTTAATACAGGGCCTCAAAAAAAGTCTAAAATAACACTTAAGTGCTTAGAACTTTTGATAGGGTTGTCAGATCTTCAATAATTTGAGTTCGTTAGAAAGGTCTCTTGATTACCCATCCAACGATGGGTCGCATGATGGATTCGGACATCATTTTTATCAAAATATTTAAGATCCGCCCTCTAAAAAGTGTACAAAATACACTTAAATGCTTATAACTTTTGATATGGTTGTCAGATTTTCAATCTTTTTAATTGTTTGGAAAGGTCTTTTGATTACACATCAAACGATGGGTCGCATGGTTGATCCAGACAACGTTTTTATCAAAATATGTGAGATCCGGCCTCAAAAAAGTGCTTAAATGACACTTAAGTTCTTATTACTTTTGATAGGGTTGTAAGACTTTCAATGTTTTGGGGTCGTTGGAAAGGTCTTTTAAATACATTTCTAAAAATGTATAGCATGACGGGGTTTTTTTTTACAAAAACCACCCTTTTTACAATCTTCCGGACTTTAGCCAGAATCTTTTTTTAGCATAACTTTCAAAGTAATTAAGTAAACTTTACAATTTATTAATAGTGACTTAGGAGACTCCAAGACGGATCGAATGAGACTAAAACGATCAAAATCGGTTTAGCCAGTCCCGAGATAATCAAGTGCAATTATTTTGATCAGCATCCAACCACCCGCACAGACATTTGCTCTGAATTTGATTCTGAGTCGATATGTATACGTAAAGGTGGGCTACGAGGTAAAATAACAAAGTTCATTTTTTGAGTGATTTTATAGCTGTTCCTCATTGAGGTGAGGAAGGCAAAACATATTTGATTAACATTATTATAAAAAAATAAAGGGTACTCAGACTTTAACGTTAGTCTATGATTAACTAAAAAAAAATATGTATCGATATTGCACTTTGTCGATCTATTATGAGAAGCCAGCAAGAACACTTTCACGCGCAGCGTAAAACGCGCAAACGTAAATGTGCTGGCGTTTATGCTTCGACTTGACGACTTGTCGATCTTTCGATCGAGAACGGGCTGATATTTTGAATTTGATGTTCAGTACCAAAAAAATCAAATCAAATTATTCGCTCTACAGCATTGCCTTGACGTTCCCGATTGCGAGATTCCTACTCGAAACTAGGTGTCCAAAGGCATAATTTTTGAGGCAATTGCAAACCCCTTTTTACACCTTAGCTTCCATCCACCCCGGGATTCGAACTGACGACCTTTGGATTGTTAGTTCAACTGCCTACAAGCGACTCCACCGAGGCAGGACCCAGGGAGACGACTTCTTCACCTGGACTGAGCTAACGATCTAACCTTCTAGGTAAGACTGGGGTCAAAATTTACTTCCCCGTCCGACGGAAGGCGTGGTCAGACAAATCTCGTCTGGAAAAATGCCTCGGGGACCGTCTGGGATCGAACCCAAGCCGACTGGGTTGAAAAATGTAATTGCAAATTTAATACTTTGTTTACAGATTAACATAAACAACCGCAAATTTAAATTATTTCAAAGTTTTAAACATAATACATAATATAAATAATAGAATTTTTTTAGGCATTTAATGCTCTTCTAAAGCAAGTACGTGTTGAACAACTCTCAATAACTTTAACTCTCCTCTTTCCAGTATCCTGTGGTTCCGACGGCCGCAGCTCCCCTCTACGCAACCGCTTCGACGTCCCCGAACCAATTCTACCACCAGCCGACCAATTATGGTGAGTGTTTTAGAGCTCTGCAATTTTTCCTGTTCAATGTGTTACGGTAGGAATCATGTTGGTTGTGTTTTTCATTTTAAGAACAATTCCTAATTGTCGGTAATCGCATTGTTTCCCGGATATTTGTGGCAAAAAAATGGCATTCTAAAAAAAACCAATCATTTGACTTTAACTGAAACTGTGAGAAAATCTGCAACAAATTTTCCGTCTGTTTTCCCCCCGGGTTTTCAATACCACTGAACGACAAACCGCACCATTCATCGACCACGGATTCTCTCGCGGATTGTACAGCAGCAAATCGATGCTGTATTTGCGGTTGCACAAACATGATTGTGGGTGGGACGATAGTTTTGAATGGGGTTTTCATTAAACTGCAGCATGGCTTCCAATTGTTGGCGTTGTGGCTGATAAAATGACATTTCTTTGTTTCATACGTTGTACGCGGTTTATGTTGTACGGATTTGAAGGGATTTGAACATTATGCTTTAATTTTTCGTCTGTTTTTTAAAGTAGAGCTCTCAGTTTTGGGTTAAAAATTAATTGTGTCACTTCAACCATCGTTTCATCAAAAACATAGGTAAATTGGTAGAGTACACTTCGAAACATTAAGCACCAAGAGCACCTTCATCTCGGAGTACAGAACTTCCGAAAACAAGCCACATCTTGGGTAAAAAAAGCATCTCATCGATCGCCCCATGTGTCTACGTGAAAACAAAAAAAAAAAAAAAAAGGAATATCAAGCAAACTTCTCCTCTCAGGTGACCCGGACACGCTGACCAACTTCAACACCAGTCCGCGCCCAACCGGATCCGGCTTCAAGCCGTACAACCGGAAAACGCACGTCAAACCGGTCATCGAGTACGACTACGACCGGGATCGGTTCACCAGCGGGGAAGAACCGTGCGAGGACGACATTTACGTCTACAACCCACCCTCAGTGGACAAGAAGAAGAAGAACGGAACATCGTCCTTCGATCGGAACCTGCAAACGCTGATCCGGACGTACGGAGTGGCCACGGCGCTGCTGAGGGCGTCCAATCAGGCTGGGGATAAGCAGCAGAAGAAGAAGAAGCCTAAGCAGAACGGGGCGAATGGGGACAACACCGATCGGATTCAGTTGATTCATCCGCCCTCGGATGGGGATAAGAAGTTGAAGGCCGGGAAGGGTGGGAGTTCGAACGGGCGGAAGTACTACCACTACCATTACGATCATGATCACGATGACTACCACCACGGAGGGGATGGGTACGGGTATGGGCGGCGGGGGTACGACAAGCACTCGTACCGGAGGACTTTGGATCGTTAGAGGTATGGTTTGGGTTGGTTGAATGGGACAAATCGGCTCTATTACCCTAATAACATGAGATTGTGTACTTGTGTACTTAATCATCACACTAAATTTCAAGATCAATTGGAACCGACCTTCGCTCTTGCGAGTATCTCGAGAGTTGACCTTACAAAAATTGAATGAAAATTTTCCAAAATTGTATGTAAAATAAGATTGTATAACACTTTTTTCCAGAATATGATTTTTCAGAACAATTAGTGATATTTAGGAAAAAAAGAACATATAACATATGAGCTTTTTTTGAAAAGTTCTCTCAGATTTCGGTCTTTCGATTTTTTTTTTGTATTTTTTAATCCGACTGAAACTTTTTTGGTGCCTTCGGTATGCCCAAAGAAGCCATTTTGCATCATTAGTTTGTCCATATAAATTACAATACAAATTTGGCAGCTGTAAATACAAAAATTATGTAAGAAAATTCAAAAATCTGTATCTTTTGAAGGAAATTTTTGAACGATTTGGTGTCTTCGGCAAAATTGTAGATATGGATACGGACTACACAAGAAAAAAATGGTACACGGTGAAAAAAAATTTGTGACTTTTTTGAACTATTATCACTTAAACTTGATTTGCAAAAAAAAACTATTTTTGTTATATTTTTTTATATGTATTAGAGGACATAAAATGCCAACTTTTTCAGAAATTTTCTAGGCTGCGCAAAAATCTTTGAGCGAGTTATGAATTTTTTAATCAATATTGATTTTTTCAAAAAATCGAAATATTGGTCGCAAACATTTTTCAACTTCATTTTTCGATATAAAATCAAATTTGCAATCAAAAAGAACTTTAGTGAAATTTTGATAAAGTGCACCGTTTTCAAGTCAAATCCATTTTTAGGTGACTTTTTTGAAAATAGTCGCAGTTTTTCATATTTTAAAAGTAGTGCACATGTTTGCCCTTTTTTGAAAAAAATATTCTTGAAAAGCTAAGAAAATTTTCTATATTTTGCATTTTTAAACTTTGTTGATACGACCCTTAGTTGCTGAGATATTGCAATGCAAAAGTTTAAAAACAGAAAAATTGATGTTTTTCAAGTCCCACCCAAACAACCCACCATTTTTTAATGTCGATATCTCAGCAACTAATGGTCCAATTTTCAATTTTAAAATATGAAACATGGGTGAAATTTTCCGATCTTTTCGATAATAATATTTTCAAAATTTTTAAACCAAGACTTACATTTTAAAAGGGCATAATATTGAATGTTTGGCCCTTTTTATATGTTAGTTTTGACTAGAAAGTTTTGAAAGCATTGTTTTCGAAAAGATCGGAAAATTTCACAAATATTTCATATTTTAACATTGAAAATCGGACCATTAGTTGCTGAGATATCGACATTAGAAATTGATGGATTTTTTGGGTGAGACTTAGAAAACATAAAAAAATGAAAAACTGCGACTTTTTTCAAAAAAGTCACCTTAAAATGGATTTAATTTGAAAACGGTGCACTTTATCAAAATTTCACTTCAGTACGTTTTGATTGCAAATTTGATTTTACATCGAGAAATGAAGTTAAAAAAAATTTACGACCAATATTTTGATTTTTTGAAAAAAATCAGCATTGAAAAATTAATAACTCGCTCAAAGATTTTTTGCACAGCCTGGAAATTTCTGAAAAGTTGGCTTTTTATGTCCTCTAAATCATATAAAAAACTATAAAAAAATAAAAATAGTGTTTTTTTGCAAATCAAGTTTTAGTGATAAAAAGTTCAATAAAAAAAATCATCAAAAATTTTTTACCCTGTACCATTTTTTCCCAGTGTAGACCGTACCCATACCTACAACTTTGCCGAAGACACCAAATTGATCAAAAAATTCCTTCAAAAGATACAGATTTTTGAATTTTCATACATCATTTTAGTATGGCCAGCTGCCAAATTTGTATGGAAAATTATATGGACAAACTTATGATGCAAAATGGCTTTTTGGGCAATACCGAAGGCACCAAAAAAGTTTTAGCTGGATTAAAAAATACAAAAATTAAAATTGAAGAAAAAATACTGATTTCGTAGAGAATTGCTCTTCTTATCCAATCTCGTTAAAAACAGTTTGCTTTTTTAATTTTGGTCATTGGGCTTAAATATGACTCAGAAAATGCTATAACACAATTTTGTCAATTTTGTCAATTTTGTCAATTTTGTCAATTTTGTCAATTTTGTCAATTTTGTCAATTTTGTCAATTTTGTCAATTTTGTCAATTTTGTCAATTTTGTCAATTTTGTCAATTTTGTCAATTTTGTCAATTTTGTCAATTTTGTCAATTTTGTCAATTTTGTCAATTTTGTCAATTTTGTCAATTTTGTCAATTTTGTCAATTTTGTCAATTTTGTCAATTTTGTCAATTTTGTCAATTTTGTCAATTTTGTCAATTTTGTCAATTTTGTCAATTTTGTCAATTTTGTCAATTTTGTCAATTTTGTCAATTTTGTCAATTTTGTCAATTTTGTCAATTTTGTCAATTTTGTCAATTTTGTCAATTTTGTCAATTTTGTCAATTTTGTCAATTTTGTCAATTTTGTCAATTTTGTCAATTTTGTCAATTTTGTCAATTTTGTCAATTTTGTCAATTTTGTCAATTTTGTCAATTTTGTCAATTTTGTCAATTTTGTCAATTTTGTCAATTTTGTCAATTTTGTCAATTTTGTCAATTTTGTCAATTTTGTCAATTTTGTCAATTTTGTCAATTTTGTCAATTTTGTCAATTTTGTCAATTTTGTCAATTTTGTCAATTTTGTCAATTTTGTCAATTTTGTCAATTTTGTCAATTTTGTCAATTTTGTCAATTTTGTCAATTTTGTCAATTTTGTCAATTTTGTCAATTTTGTCAATTTTGTCAATTTTGTCAATTTTGTCAATTTTGTCAATTTTGTCAATTTTGTCAATTTTGTAAATTTTGTCAATTTTGTAAATTTTGTCAATTTTGTCAATTTTGTCAATTTTGTCAATTTTGTCAATTTTGTCAATTTTGTCAATTTTGTCAATTTTGTCAATTTTGTCAATTTTGTCAATTTTGTCAATTTTGTCAATTTTGTCAATTTTGTCAATTTTGAGCATGCATGAGAGATCACCCATGGTTGCCCCTCCGTTGCTGAACAGAACCGTAATATCCTTTCAGCACTACTGATTATAGGCTTCGACGATCTAGTGGTGTTTCCCTTATCAACAGCATGTATGAATGCGCTGAAAAGATAAAACACCATGATTGCTAAAGCTAGATCAGATGCGAATAGGTAACAGTCATTGGCCACCAACGGCGCCCGCCATGTCAATTTGTAGACCTCGATTTTAAGGGACGGGAATGTTAGTTAGCGCAGGTTGCTACTAGGGCAGCTGATTTACTCTGTGCTTACACCCCACGAGCGCCAGAAACCTGAAAATTGTGTTAGTAGGGTAGGGTATATGGTCAGGATTCATCATAGAAGATGATGATGCGACCCAAAATCGAATGTTTTGTTTGGAGAGATGATGTATTATTCTCAAGGCAAGCAATCGGATGCTGCGGATGAGACATTTCCCGATTATTGATTGTTAAATTTTAAATGCAATGATTTAATCTTAAACAGCCGGCTGTGGAAAGATATAATCAAATAATGTTTATTTATAGTATGGGGTGTTGAACGTAATGATTCAATGTTAGCTTGGTTTGAATTTTAAATATCTTAACTTGTAATTCATGAGGTAATAATTGAAACGTTATGCAACGCGACGCTTCGAAGCTAGAGGACTAAAAAACCGCTTTATAATAACACATGTTACCGTGCCTTACGAGTATCTATACTTAAGAAAGGTCTTTTGCGTGTTCTTCTAAACAAGAGTTGTTTAACCAATTACCACCGGATTATTTCCACTCTTCAAAATATACGCATCAAATCACAAAGCTTACAATTGAATTATAATGAATGATTAACGACCGCCGGTATTATTTGTATTTAGTGGATGTAGTTTAAATTATTTAAACCGTTCATTCTTAGACAGCCGGCTGTGGAAAGATTGAACCTGAATGACTGGAAATAGGTAAATAGCAAAACAGAGACAGCCGATCAACCTTGCAACGATGTTGCTGAATAATTGTACGCGTTTTTTTTTCGAAAATCACAGTTATCTTGCCCTAAAACCAAGTTATTAACAGTCTGGACCCGATACCTGATTTTTCTGCTACATTCTTATTGGAATATAATATCAACTGTAACGGGAATTGCAAGCACCGGGTCCTGACTATTAATTAATACTATCCACACTCATTCATTCACTCACACAACCAATCACACACAAAACTAACTAATTACTGTTCAAGTGTCTTAATTTTTTGCGAAGTGTTAAATTACGTACAAATAATGCGACATGGGCAAAAATGCAAAAGATAGTTCGAACTCTTATTTTTATCATTTGCTTTCTATATCTTTTCTTATTTGAAAAGCCAATTCTTAAAATGGATTTGATGTAATAAAAGAACAACCCTGTCCAATTCCATTCACACTTCACACTCATACAAAAATATTCAAATTGGAATTCGCTCACCCGGTTGCATTGCAGTATGTTTGGGTCACCAGCAGCACACAAGTGGCCGTCTCTCGCACAACCCAAACTGAAAACAGTGCCGACGCCGCTCGCTCTCTCACTTTTAACCACTGAAAGCACACTTTTATATCGCGTTTCCCCGTCAAAATCTGTCGAAGCGGTCAAGTCAACGAGTCATCGCCAGACCAACACCACCGCATCTCGTCGTTCACGCCAACACACTTCCGCTTCTCTTTCCGACTTCTCGATCCCAGAACCACAACAACACTACGAAACGCCTCACTTTCTTCGACGCATCCAAGAAAATATCAACGCCGACAGCAAATAACATATATCTATCTATAGATTGGTACCACTTTTGTTAACCATATAACTCGAATTCAAACACAAATTTCTAGTTAAGAAGCAACCGTACACGCGCAACCCTGTCAACCAAATCGCACTCCCACCAATCAATGAAAGCAAAACAATAACTTTAAAGCTTTTTTCCCTCCTCTCTCGCCAGCGAAAGCTCTCGCTCTTCTGATTTGACATAACAACAGGAACAACGGAAACTGAAACGATCTGAAAGCTCACACGAAAAAAATCGTAAACAAAACCCAAATTCGTTGACACAAAATTTGATAAAAATGCGTCTAAATCACTTGAAATCACATAATCTCCAACTTATTATAAAGCAACACAACTTATTCGACCGATTAAACACTTATTTGACACGGGCCGGCTCCATTCCACCACAAAATCAATGATTTATAACGGAGCAAACACACGACGCACTTGACCTCAACCAAACAGTAGAGGCCTCCATTTTTGTCAATTTTGTCAATTTTGTCAATTTTGTCAATTTTGTCAATTTTGTCAATTTTGACAATTTTGACAATTTTGACAATTTTGACAATTTTGACAATTTTGACAATTTTGACAATTTTGACAATTTTGACAATTTTGACAATTTTGTCAATTTTGTCAATTTTGTCAATTTTGTGATAAAATATTTGAAAAAACATTATGTTTTTTTATTCATACGGCAGGTACACATTTTTTAAAAGTTTTTGTCTCCCCCCCTCAAAGTTATCCCGAAAAATCAGGGGTAAAAAAAATATTTTTTTCAAAAAACTTCAAAATTTCAATGAAAGTTTAAGTACAGTCAGCTAAAATCAATTTAAAATGCGTTTCCCTGCGTTAAGAACAACTTTCAGCATGTTTGAGTTGATTTAGAAATCTCTTGATTTTTTTTAAATTTTCGATATTTTAGCTTTTTTCGCTATAATTTTTGTTTTCGTCAAATTTTTTATTTTTGAAAATAAATAGTTGCAAAACATATGAACTAGTGTAAAATGCATTTTAAAACACTTTTTACGTGCAAATGCTGAAACTGTGGCTTATTATTTCAATATTTTATAAAAACATATAAAACACAATAGATTATAGGACCTTTAGAAAAACTCTAGAAATTAATGATTTGGTGACACAATTTGTTATCTCAAGTATTTGGTTTTTTAACTGTTTTTTTTAATTTGCAATCAGGATTACAATATCCTTTACAATGAATTTTAATCTTAGTTTAATTTTTATCTTTGTTTAACTTATTTTATCTAAATTTGAAAATAATCATTTTTAATTGTTTTTGCCCCTAACTTTTAAGCAAAATACGTTTTTCAAGAATAAGATCCTGATCGTTTGTCTCAAAGACACCAATGCCCTTAATCTTAACGTGTGACCACAATCAATTTTGTCACGCTAGATTTCGGTTTCGGACAATTTTGCGTTATTTTGATATTGAATTAGATTTGAGCGTTATGTCTCCTAATTTTCGAACTTTCAACAAATTGTTGTTCTGCTCAAGGATCAAGTTTTTTTTTTATCTTGCCAAACCTTTTCTGAGTTCTTATTCGCGCTGGGATATGATAGTTTACACAATTTAAATTAAAAATTTATTGGAAAATAGAGATACTATTTTCCAATAAATTTATTTTCATGAATAAAAATTATCCTTCAAAAATTAGAACTCGGACAGGGAAAATGCTTTACACACCAGTTCCTAAGTAACTAAACAAAACTGTTTGAAAAAAGAAAATTTTCAACAAATATGTTGAAAATATAATTTTCAAACACTGTTTTGATTCAAGTCTAAAAACAATGGCTTGCAATTTGATTTTTATTTTGTTTTATTTTTGAATACCTGCTAAGGTCAATATTTCAATAAATTTATTATTTTGATGCTGAAAAAATGTAAAATAAGTTTTTGATTAGAATCATTTATTTAAGGTCAAGACCAGCTTGAATAATTTCGTAATTTCTGAATTTCTGAATTTCACATGTTTCAATGAATACACAAATCAAATTGAACTCAATTCAAAAAACTTTTCGATTACCAAACTCCAACCAAATTTTAGTTCGCGAAACAAAAGCCAACCCACAAAACTTCAGTCCAAAGAATTTTCTTCTCTTTTTCTCCTCGATGCAAAGATGTTTTCTTAATTAAAGCTCCCACCCAAATCCAGGAGCTGCCAAGCAAACAAAAAGAAACCAAACAACGTTGAGGCTTCTCTTGGAGCTTCCTGAATAGAATTGTTTCACCTTGAAGGTATCTGCGGGCGAAGGTCGTAATCAAGATTTATGCATCTCAATTAAACAAAAACTCTCCCACACACACACACCTCACACACAATAAGTGGAAAAGTGAGAGAACAATGCGAACAATATGGGAGGGGAAATGGAAAGAAATCGAAAAAGCAGAAAAGCCGGAAAACTCTTTCGCGGTGGCGAGATTGGTTCTTTTTCGCGCGCGCGGCGCCCTCCAGATGAAGACAATAGCCCACAAAAGAGGGTGAAAAGTCCGTAGTCTTCCCGCCCCCCCTCCCGGCTGGGGTTCATCCTACTGCCTATTTGTTTGGGATTTTCCGCGGGTGAATTTTTCAACAAACGAGCGAGTGAGCGGTGAATGGTACAACTTTTGCCTGCGAAGCAAAAAAGTCGAAGACAAAAGGATGGGTAAATCTGTTCTTTCAGTGCGATCGTTATTTTTTTGTTTTGGATTTTTGAACGGAGAGAGTTGGCAGGGAAAAAGTGGAAATTGGGAAATGGAAGTCGCGGTGATGACACGGTCGAAGGAGGAACATGTTGCTCGGCATGCAACAATCGAACAAAACGTGGTTGCAATCGATTGAAACCATTTGCGAACAATAACGATTATCTGGATGAGATTGCAGCCGTTTTAAAACCGTTTAAAAAATTATTTTCACCAAAAAGTGTAAATTTACCAGATATTTTTTTATTATATTTCTAATGATAAAATAAAAAATAGGTTGTTTGTTCATTTGGATAAAATATGTTGACTAAAATAATAACAATTCGCAAACATGATATCATAGTGCAAATTGTTAATCAAAATTACCCCTTTTTGCAGTAATAATGTTGCGCATCATAGTTCAAACACGTTCACGTTGATTTGATTATTTGAATGATACAGAAATAAACATTTAATAATGCAATCATCAAACGTAATCAGATTATTTGATTAAGCTGCGGTGCTGATAATCCACCGTCCAAAGTAAACAAATCTGTTTTTCCCCCGTTATCACCCACGCTTCTGACTTTTGCAGCTCTGTTAATTGCGAATATTGTTGCAGATTTTTCCTGCTTCTATTTACCTACTTTTAACCTCGGTCGGAGTCGCAATTAATTTTATTAATTTACACACGCCACGGGATATTTTCCCCCTTTTTTTAAAATAACTTTGTTTTGTTCTTCACATCCACACACAGCTGCCTATCCGGTTCCGCTGGCAGCCAAACAGATTGTGTCCACCGTTCCGGCACCGACCCTCGCCACCCCCGCCCATCACCAGCATCATGTGAGTATCAGCTGCATTAAATGTATTTATATTTCCAGTAAAAAAAATATTTAAATTTGATTTAAAATGTTTAAGGTTGAGACATTACATTACAGAAAATTCACTAAATTTACTAAAAAGATGAATTTCACTCCTGAAAGTTTCATGAAGATATTTCGTTACTGATATAAGTAAGAGACGATTTAAGTACACAATTTCGCCATGCGCAAAACGAACTGTCAAATTTTCAGAGCGTTTTCTCAAAACACTGAGTTGATTTACGGGTGCCACGATATCTCGAGATGGGATTGACCAAATTGGCTGAAATTTGGGGTGAAGACTCCCAAGAGATATCCCGTGAGCATGACAAAGCCCGATTACTAAGTTTTGCTATTTTTAAAAATACAAAAATCAAAAACCAACGATTTTTATGTATGAAAATATTTTTATCTTTTTTTTTTAAATTAAGTTTTTGAAAATCGGCGTTCGTCATGCACCCAGGACCGGTTTACAAATTTTCACCAAAATTTTGAGCCAGTTTGGTCGAAACAGTGTTTTTTGAAACTACTAACTTAAAACAGCTATATCTCGGGAATGGTACATCCAAATGTCTTCATATTCATTTTGTTAATAGATGAAAATGTATATTTTAATGCCCTGCAAAAAGATTAAAAAAAAAGTTTCAATATGTGCTCATACCAAACTCTGCATTGCAAATTATTTTGAATGAATATCCCACAACAAATCAATTCAACGAGTCAGTATTAGTTTTTATTTCCTTAGTCAGTTTGCTCAACTACTAAACGAATCGATTTAGATTAGTTTTCATTTTTCTAATGTTTTTTTTTTATAAATCTTGTTATCTTGTTAGTTTTTTTTTGTAGTTTCAAGCGTATTTTTCGATTTTCTTTTTTGCCTGTTCTTTTTTGCATATTCTGGAATATTACGAAAATTATTGCGAATTAATTTTAACATAACATATAATCTTATAGATGTTACAACACGGTTTTCAACAACAAAGCTTGATTTTAAAATGTTATAATTATTTTTATTGAAAAGTTCAGAAAATTTCGTAAAGGTACAATTTTTTAACATTGAAAATCGGACTAATAGTTTCCGAGTTATTTTAAATTAAAAAACGTTACTTAATCCACCTTTAGGTGGTTGGTGCCTTCCTCACATTCATAAAGTCAATGCATTCAGTAAAAATAGCAACATTCCCCCTTAACATGTTTGACAAATCAACTTTATTACTCATTTCTTTTGATAGGGTTCGCAGTCGTTCAATATTTATGGCTATCGGTAAGGTCTGATAAAAAACCTATCCAACGATAGTTCGCATGGCAGATTCAGACAAAATTTCTATCACAATATTTGAAATCCGGCCTCCAAAAAGTGTATAAATAACACTTAAGTGCTGATAACTTTTGATGGGGTTGTCAGATCCTCGATGTTTAGGCTCATTTGAAAGGTCTTTCGATTATCTAACTAATGATGGCTCGCATGATGAACCCGGACATCCTTTTCATTGAAATATCTAAGATCAAGCCTCCAAAAAGTGTATAAATAACACTTAAGTGCTTATAACATTTGATAGGGTTGTCAGATCCTGGATGTTTTAGGCTAATTTGAAAGATCTTTTTAATACCTTTCTAGAAATGTATAGCATGATAGGTTTCCTTGCAAATCTTCCGAACATACGCCAAAATCGTTGTTTGAGCATTACTTTTGAAGTACTTAACTAAACTTGTTGATTTTAAATAGAAACCTATGGGATACAAAGACGGATCGAATGAGACTAATACGGTCAAAACTCGTTCATCCAGTCCGGAGATAATCGAGTGACAATTTTTTTGTCCACCCACTTACACACATCCACACAGACATTTGCTCAGTACAAGAATCTGAGTCGATATGTATACGTGAAGGTGGGTCTACAAAGTCAAATAAATAAGTTCATTTTTCGAGTGATTTTATAGCCTTTCCTCAGTAAGGTAAGGAAGGCAAAAAGCAGAGGCTAAGTGACACTCAAAAAAAAACATCGATTCGAATTATTTGGTAATGGGACCATCCATAAACCACGTGGACACTTTAGGGGGTATGGCGATTGTCCACGATCCATACAAAAAGTTTTTTTTTGTATGGACAATTGTCCACGAAGGGGGGGGGGGGGGGTTGAGATTTCCAAAAAAGTGTCCACGTGGTTTGTGGATGGTCCCTAAGCTGTATCTCAGAAACTAGTTTTCAAAGTTCTGGAGAGAAACTTATAGGAAATTTTCTCAGCTTTTTTAACATGTTTTTTTTCGTTTAAGATACAGGATTTTTTTCAAATGCAAAAGTACGGAAAGAAATCAAAAATGAATACATAATGCTAGTTATAACTTGAAAACGGTAGATTTATTCAAATAATAGAAATTATTCCAATGAAAATTTTCCAGAAAAAAAATATGATAAAATAAAAATGATAAAATGTATATCTTCGAAACCGGATTTTGCAACTCTCAGAATATATTTTTGTAGTCCCCTAAAACATTAAAAAAATCGAAAATAAAAAAAAAAATATATTTTTGGAAATTCGACGTTAGCTGAAAAAAAGCTGAACAAATTATAAGTATAGTTTTTTCGTTGTTTGGTAATGTATTTTGGGAGATTAAAAACGAATTTTGGGAGATATTTTTAGTAAAAATACGGAAATTTTTGAGCAGTTCTCTACGGAATCGGTCTATTTTCTTTAATTTTAATTTTTGTAAATAAAAACGGCTGAAACTATTTTGGTGCCTTCGTCATGCCCAAAGAAGCCATTTTGTATCATTAGTTTGTTCATACAATTTTCCATGCTAAAATGATATATGCAAATTCAAAAATCTGTATCTTTTGAAGGATTTTTTTGATTGATTTGGTGTCTTCACTGCAAAAAATGATACACGATAAAAAAATTTAATGATTTTTAATTTTACTTTTTTGTCACTTAAACCTGATTTCCCAAAAATTCGCTATATTTATTTATGTTTTAATTTTCTGTTATGTTTTAGGGGACATCAAATGCCAACTTTTCAGAAATTTACAGAGTGTGCAAAAATTTGTTAACCGAGTTATTAATTTTTGAATCAATACTGATTTGATTTTCAAAAATCTAAATGTGAATCGCAAAAAAAAATTCAACCTCGTTTTTCTATGTAAAATCAAATTTGCACTCAAAAAGTACCCTAGTGAAATTTTGATAAAGTACACCGTTTTCAAGCTATGGCCATTTTTAGGTAACTTTTTTTGAAAATAGTCGCAGTCATTCATTTTTTTTTTAAATAAGTACACATGTTTTCACACTCCTGAAAAAACATTTTTGTAAAGCTGAGAACATTCTGTATATTTTGCTTTTTTTACCTTTGTTGATACGATTCTTAGTAGCTGGGATGTTGCCATTCATAGATTTAAAACAGAAAAATTGAAGTTTTTTTTTAATGTCAATATCTCAGCAACTAATGGTTCGATTTTCAATATTAAATCATGAAACATTCGTGAAATTTTCCGATCTTTTCGAAAGCATTATTTTCTTTTTTTTTAATTCAAGACTAACATTTCAAAGGGCTAAAAGTTCAAAATTACGCCTGGGTGACATAACTTCCAAAAATATTTGCAACAATCTTGTTTGAATAGTGAAAAACTGCAAAAAGTAACGAGAGTAGGTCGAAAAGCTAAGTGTGACGAAAATGGATATATTTCCTCCAGTTATTATTTTTTTTTTTGAATAAAAACCACATTTGTCACAAATTTTTATTTTTTTTTTATCATTTTTCCTTTACAATTTGAGTATTTTTTATAAAGTTTGGTGTTTTGTAAAAAAAAATATATATATATATATTTACATAAGGAAAGAATTGGGACTAAAATGCTTATTTATATCAACAGAACAAATTATGAAAATTTAGCATATCTCGAAAAACACACTATTTTAAATAAAATTGAGTCTATTACAAAGAAAACGATAATAAAGTTTAAATGCAAACAAAAAATCGCTTTTCGAATCATAAAAAAAAACTAACCTAATCCACCTATGTGGTTGGAGCCTTCCTCACAACAATGGCTGTACACAAGTTTCATCTATTTTTTAGATCCGGCTTCCAAAAAGTACATCGATATCACTTAAGTGGCCATATCTCGATACAGGGTTGCCAGATCTTCAATGTTTTGGGCTCGTTGGAAAGGTTTTTTGATAACCTTACCAACGTTGGGTCGGATGGTGGATCAGGACATAGTTTACATACATTTAAGTGAGATCCGGCTTCAAAAAAGTACATCAATATCACTTAAGTGGCCATATCTCGAGACAGGATTGCCAGATCTTCAATGTTTTAGACTCGTTAGAAAGGTATTTTGATAATCTAACCAACGATGGGTCGGATAGTGGATCCGGACATAGTTTACATACAGTTAAGTGAGATCCAAATATATGTGAAAACACATTTTTATACATAACTTTTGAACTACTTATCGAAACTTCAATCTGCATAAAACTCGATCTATGGGACCCTAAACCAAGTCGAATGCAACAGGTTCGGGTCAAATCGATTCAGCCAGTGCCGAGAAACATGAGCTAGTTTGTTGGTCACATACATACATACACACACACATACACACAGACATTTGTTCAGTTTTCGATTCTGTGTCGATAGGTATACATTAAGGTGGGTCTACGACGTTTTTATACGAAGTTCATTTTTAGAGCAGGATTATAGCCTTACCTCAGTGAGGAAGGCAAAATCAAGTTAAAAAACGTTACTTAATCCACCGGAAGGTGGTTGCTGCCTTCCTCCTAAAAGCCTTGCAACCACACACTACGAAAGCTTTGGCTAACGCTTACTTAGTAAAGACACTATACATCTGAGTGCTGCCATCTAGGTATGATAAATTTAATGAACCATTTGAAAGCACTGCAGTGTTTGTGTGCGTGCACTGAGCGTAAAGTTCCGACAGCTATCCGCCGGAGCTTTCAAATTATGTAAATAATGACCCTTTTAGTATCAACCAAAACAGTTTTTCGAACATATCTTTTAAAGTACTGCACCAAGCCGGATGAAATTTAAAAAAGACTTAAAGAACCTGAAGGCAAATCCAAAAACATAGATCCGGACAAAATCGGTCGAGCCAGTTCCGAGAAAAGTGAGTGAGAAAAAAAATTCTACGTCCATCCACACGCACAGACATTTGCTCAGAATTTGATTCTGAGTCGATATGTATACGGGTAATTCTCTACCAACTCACACGAAATCGGGAAAAGTTGCCCCGACCCCTCTTCGATTTGCGTGAAACTTTGTCCTAAGGGGTAACTTTTGTCCCTGATCACGAATCCGAGGTCCGTTTTTTGATATCTCGTGACGGAGGGGCGGTACGACCCCTTCCATTTTTGAACATGTGAAAAAAGAGGTGTTTTTCAATAATTTGCAGCCTGAAACGGTGATGAGATAGAAATTTGGAGTCAAAGGGACTTTTGTGTAAAATTAGACGCCCGATTTGATGGCGTACTCAGAATTCGAAAAAACGTATTTTCATCAAAAAAACACTAAAAAGTTTTAAAATTCTCCCATTTTCCGTTACTCGACTGTAAAAATTTTGGAACATGTCATTTTATGGGAAATTTAATGTACTTTTCGAATCTACATTGACCCAGAAGGGTCATTTTTCATTAGAACCAAATTTTTCATTTTAAAATTTCGTGTTTTTCTAACTTTGCAGGGTTATTTTTTAGAGTGTAACTATGTTCTACAAAGTTGTAGAGCAGACAATTACAAAAATTTTGATATATAGACATAAGGGGTTTGCTTATAAACATCACGAGTTATCGCGATTTTACGAAAAAAAGTTTTGAAAAAGTTGGTCGTCATCGATCATGGCCGTTCATGGTCACCCGCGACAGACACGGACGACGAAACAAAGAGAAACGCAAAAAGTAACTTTTTCAAAACTTTTTTTCGTAAAATCGCGATAACTCGTGATGGTTATAAGCAAACCCCTTATGTCTATATATCAAAATTTTTGTAATTGTCTGCTCTACAATTTGGAGAACATTGTTACACTCTTAAAAATAACCCTGCAAAGTTAGAAAAAACACGAAATTTTAAAATGAAAAATTTTGTTCTAAATGAAAAAATGACCCTTCTGGGTCAATGTAGATTCGAAAAGTACATTAAATTTCCCATAAAATGACATGTTCCAAAATTTTACAGTCGAGTAACGGAAAATGGGAGAATTTTAAAACTTGTTTGGTGTTTTTTCGATGAAAATACGTTTTTCGGAATTCTGAGTACGCCATCAAATCGGGCGTCTAATTTTACACAAAAGTCCCTTTGACACCAAATTTCTATCTCATCACCGTTTCAGGCTGCAAATTATTGAAAAACACCTCTTTTTCACATGTTCAAAATGGAAGGTCGTACCGCCCTCCGTCACGAGATATCAAAAAACGGACCTCGGATTCGTGATCAGGGACAAAAGTTACCCCTTAGGACAAAGTTTCACGCAAATCGAAGAGGGGTCGGGGCAACTGCTGTGTGAGTTGGCGGAGAATTACCCAGGTATTTTGTTAAAAAAAAGGGTAATCAAGATACGTTGTCCAGATCCCTCTTTGATTTGCGTGAAATGTGACCTAAGGGGTAGCTTTTATCGCTGATCACGAATCCGAGCTTTGTTTTTCGATATCTCGTGACGGAAGGGCGGTATCCCTTTTCCTTTTTTGAAATTAAAAAAAAAGAATTTGGTGTCAAAGACTTTTGTATAATTGGACGCCCGATTTGAGAGAGTACTTATTAATCATAAAAAATGCCCAAATAAGTTTTATTCGTTAGAGTTTTACAATGTACTATATGGATCTGCCATAACTCAGAGTTATTTTTTCATTAGGGAAATTTTTTTATTTTATGATTTGATGGTGATTGTGATTTTAAAATGTTGTTTGTTATTTTTAAGAGCGTAATAATATTCTAAAAAGTTGTAGAGCAAACAATTACAAAACTTTTTATGTAGAAACATAAAAGGTGATTGTAACTACAGTCGACTCTCTGGTTGTCAATATCCAAGGGACCGTCGAGGAAGAGAATCATCAGTTTACAGAACGATGCAAAATGAAGACTCGATTGAAAATATTTTTTTTGGGTATCAAACCCAGCTATGGGAGAGAATCATGGCAACGTCCATCAAACAAAAACAAACTAATGTCAAACACCCTTCAAGGCTTTGTTTCGCCAAGAAAAATGTCTATGCAAGCCATGAGAAAGTAGAATTATTGACAACCGGAAAAGATTTTTGAAGCAAACAGAATCCAAGGGACCGTCGAGGAAGAGATCCTTCAAACAAGGGAAAATATCGAGGAATGAAGATAATTGAAGTATGCGGATTGAAGGGACTGAAGAATTCATCGATAGATGGATAATTATTGATATCGAGAAGATCGACAGCCAGAGAGTCGACTGTATAACAAGTTTTCGTGATATTACGAAAAAAAAGTTTAAAAATAGTTAGTCGTCGTTGATCATGGCCGTTCATGGTAACTCTCGACAGACGACAGACTGAGATTTCGAAAAAAGAGTCCTCGTGGTTTATGGATGCTTCCCAAGTATCATTATGTTTCATCAGCCTATAAACTTGCTTTAAAAATGAATTCCCAACAGAAAAAAAATCAAGCACCAATTGAAAAATTCCCTTTTGTCCACAATATGGTACGCAACGGCACTTATTCAGAGCCCAAGATATTCGATTTAATTGCCACACAAAAGCGTATTAATTAATTAAATCTGCAAACAAAGCCAGCCATCCCGGGGATAAAATTCCACCATCTTTTTTTTTTCAATTCAACTTCCATTCCATTTTTCCTCCCTCCCAGCTCAAGCAGTTAATCCCGGTGACGACCGCCACGACCACCCACCACCACGGCAAGGGGATCAGCTATGCCACCTTCACCCAGCAGGCGAATCCGGCCAGCTTGGGCCACCTCCAGCAGCACTACCTCCAACAGCAGCAACACCAGCAACAACAACAGCAGCAGCAACAACACCAACCACGCTACCAGGTCTACTCGACGGTGGCCACGCCGCAGAAACAGACCCTGGTGTACGGTCCAGCTGGGCAGTCGTCGATTCCGGCGGCCATTTACGCCACGGCACCGACGCACCTGCAGCTGGCGGCCTTTCAACAACATCAACAACAGCAGCAGCAGCAGCAGCATCAGTCGGTTCACTACGGAACGCACCTGTTCCAGCAACAGTTGGCCCAGTATCAGCAACAGCCAGCGTACGTGGCGCCCCTGGCCAAGATCAACTATGGCCAGGTTCAGGCCCAGGCGGTGGCGCTGCAGAAGGGTGGTGGCTACTACCATCAGGTGCAGTAGAAGGTGCAGGTTTCGGTCCAAGTTGAAAGATCGTTGAAAAAAAAGCTCCTTGTTTGGTGGTTTTTACCCTTTGTTCATTCATTTCAACCCTGTCCTCTGTTGTTTCATATTTATTAGTTTTTATTTAAGTTAAGTTTTAATGTGAAGAAGTTGTTAAAAGTATTCAAAAAATATATTTGTTTATGATTTGACGAGTTGTGAAAATTTCCCCTAAAAACAACCAGATGAGCAATTCTTGGAGACATCGGTAACCGATGAATATTCGTGATTTATGATTGGGCTCAAACTTGGCATACGCGTTCGGGATGCCCAAAGGAGCCACTTTTTCTAACCCATGCGCCCATACAAGCCTCTACACTAGTTTTAAGGGTGCGCCTTAAAAAAAAGATTGTTTGGTGTCTTAGGCAAAGTTGTTAACAAGGGTAAGGATAATTTGGGGAAATATGGTTACATTCTTTTCAAAATACCCGTTTTTTATTTCACAGTTCAACGCAAAAACATTTTTGAAAATTTATAGCTTTTGATATGTTTAAGATGACAAAAATCTACGGCACAGCTTAATGAAAATTGGTTTGCCCAATTTTTCAAAAAAAAAATTATTTTTTTTTCCCCAAATCTCGAATCCTGTGCATGACTTGCATGCTCTAGTCACTTTTTTGTAAATGAGCAATTCTCTACGAAATCGGTCTTTTTTCTTCAATTTTAATTTTTGTATTTTTTAATCCGGCTGAAACTTTTTTGGTGCCTTCGGTATGCCCAAAGAAGCCATTTTGCATCATTAGTTTGTCCATATAATTTTCCATACAAATTCGGCAGCTGTCCATACAAAAATGATATATGAAAATTCAAAAATCTGTATCTTTTGAAGGAATTTTTTGATCGATTTGGTGTCTTCGGCAAAGTTGTAGGTATGGATACGGACTACACTGGAAAAAATAATACACGGTAAAAAAATTTGGTGATTTTTTATTTAACTTTTATCACTAAAACTTGATTTACAAAAAACACTATTTTTAATTTTTTTATTTTTGATATGTTTTAGAAGACATAAAATGCCAACTTTTCAGAAATTTCCAGGTTGTGCAAAAATCACTGACCGAGTTATGAATTTTTAATCAATACTGATTTTTCAAAAATCGAAATTTTGGTCGTAAAATTTTTCAACTTCATTTTCGATGTAAAATCAAATTTGCAATCAAAAAGTACTTTACTGAAATTTTGATAAAGTGCACCGTTTTCAAGTTATAGCCATATTTAAGTGACTTTTTTGAAAATAGTCGCAGTTTTTCATTTTGTTAAATTAGTGCACATGTTTGCCCAGTTTTGAAAAAAATATTTTTGAAAAGCTGAGAAAATTCTCTATATTTTGCTTATTTGGACTTTGTTGATACGACCTTTAGTTGCTGAGATATTGCAATGCAAAGATTTAAAAACAGGAAAATTGATGTTTTTTAAGTTTCACCCAAACAACCCACCATTTTCTATCGTCAATATCTCAGCAACTAATGGTCCGATTTTCAATGTTAATATATGAAACAATTGTGAAATTTTCCGATCTTTTCGAAAAAAATATTTTTGGAATTTTCAAATCAAGACAAACATTTTAAAAGGGCGTAATATTGAATGTTTGGCCTTTGTGAAATGTTAGTCTTGATTTGAAAATTCCAAAATATTTTTTCGAAGAGATCGGAAAATTTCACAAATGTTTCATATATTAACATTGAAAATCGGACCATTAGTTGCTGAGATATTGACGATAGAAAATGGTGGGTTGTTCGGGTGAAACTTAGAAAACATCAATTTTCCTGTTTTTAAACCTTTGCATTGCAATATCTCAGCAACTAAAGGTCGTATCAACAAAGTCCAAATAAGCAAAATATAGAGAATTTTCTCAGCTTTTCAAAATATTTTTTCAAAACTGGGCAAACATGTGCACTAATTTAACAAATGAAAACTGCGACTATTTTCAAAAAGTCACTTAAATATGGCTATAACTTGAAAACGGTGCACTTTATCAAAATTTCAGTAAAGTACTTTTGATTGCAAATTTGATTTTACATCGAAAAATGAAGTTGAAAAATTTTACGACCAAAATTTCGATTTTTGAAAAATCAGTATTGATTAAAAATTCATAACTCGGTCAGTGATTTTTGCACAACCTGAAATTTCTGAAAAGTTGGCATTTTATGCCTTCTAAAACATATCAAAAATAAAAAAATTAAAAATAGTGTTTTTTGTAAATCAAGTTTTAGTGATAAAAGTTAAATAAAAAATCACCAAATTTTTTTACCGTGTATTATTTTTTCCAGTGTAGTCCGTATCCATACCTACAACTTTGCCGAAGACACCAAATCGATCAAAAATTCCTTCAAAAGATACAGATTTTTGAATTTTCATACATCATTTTTGTATGGACAGCTGCCGAATTTGTATGGAAAATTATATGGACAAACTAATGATGCAAAATGGCTTCTTTGGGCATACCGAAGGCACCAAAAAAGTTTCAGTCGGATTAAAAAATACAAAAAAAATCGAATGACCGAAATCCTAGAGAACTGCTCAAATACTTTGTTGATTTCTCTGGAACGTCGCAACATTTTTGCAGCTTCCAAAAATATTTCATGGTTTTAGAGAGATCGACGAAACAAACAGCGTAACGCCACCGCACAAAAAGAGGTTGTTCTGTACCCATCTCAGATGAAATGCAAATATTGAGTCCGGAAAAAGATTATGTTGGTGTAATTTTTGATTTCCATTACCGGTTTATAAAAATTTTCACGTTTAGACCACTTTTCAAAAAAAAAAAACAGTTTTAGTAAATGATTTTTGTATTTGTTTAGGAGAGACATAGCATCCTGCATTTTTCGTCAGTCTATTTTAGGCTATTTCCTCAAAAGTTTTGAACGAAAAAAATCGCGACATCGCCTTGAAATTTAAGTTTTAGACTTAAAAATCAAAAAATCTCATAGATGTGGCGTGTATTTTAGTTTCAGTGTATTTTTTTCAGAAAGCCCGTCCAATTTCCTACAAGTTTGTCTTTGACCACTTTTTGATACGATGCAACGGCTTCGATTTACAGTAATTTTTAAATTACAAAATACAAAAATATTTAAATACCTTACGCCCTTCTCAAATGATATTTTCGGGTACTATTGGCCCCATATACACCCTATCACAGCGTGGGTCACCCTAATGACCAAAGAAAAAATACCGTTCTGATTATTTTGACCAAGGGACCACTAGAAAAATGTTGAACCCGAATTCAGTTCACGGATGGATTTTTTTAATCTCTTAACGATATCACAGCAACTATTGGACTGAATTTCAGTCAGTCAAAAAATTAAACTTTTCAGTAATTTTCGGATCTTTCGAGAAAAAATATTTAAAAGTTTTTAGAATCAACTCTAACATTTAAATAGTTCCAAACGCCTTAAGTCAGAGATGAGCTATTCTCTACGAATTTTTATTTTTTTGTATTTTTTATGGCCAGTGAAACTATGTTGTGTCATTTGTTCACCCATAAAAGTCCCCATACAATTTTGACAGCTTTTCATACAAAAATTGTACGAAAATATTCTAAAAAATTTAACTCTTGAATGAATTTTCTGATCATTTTGGTGTTGTAGGTATCGTTGAGGAATATTCATAAAAATAGGCACACGGAAAAAAAATGATTTTTTATTGACTTTTTTATACAAAAATTCAATTTCTCAAAGTAATTTTAATGATTTTCTAGAATTTTTATATGTTTTAGGGAACAAAAATCCACAGGTTTTAAGCCATAGAGAAGTTTGGTCAAAAACTTTGCCGCCGAGTTAGAAATTTTTGAAAAAAAGTGATATTTGAAAAAAATCGAAATGTATTAAAATGTAAATTATTAAACTACTACCATGAAAAACTACTTCCGTATTTTTTAAAGTTGAGAAAATTTGCTATAAAATTATCTAAGAGACATTGAAAAATTTGACCTCTGGTTTATGAGATACAGCTATAGGGTCAAACATTCAATATTACGCCCTCTTGAAATTTTAATATTGATTAGAAAACGAAATTCAGATTAATGTTTTCATAAAGATCGGAAAATTTCACGATTGTTTCATATTTCAACAATGAACCATTCAATAGTTCAATCTTCTAGACGAAATTTTAGGAAATTTTCTGAACTTTTCGAAAATAAATATTTTCAGAAATGGACACTTTTTTATTCTAAAAAACCGGAAGTTTTCGATCGAAATTTAAAATTGAATAACTCTATTTAGAAAACGGTGCAGCAAATAATTGAAAGTATTTTCCGATTGCAATTTTAATGTTACCTATAAAATAAGATCAAAAAAATTTAAGTACATGATTTTTTTTTACAAAAATCACTATTTCAAAAACAATAAGTAGTCGGCAGAATTTTGATCTATATTTCTGAATGGCTTGGAAGATGTGGGGTTTTGTCCCCTAAAACAAAAAAAAATCAAAAATAAAAAAATACGGAATTGGGAAATTAAAAAAAAAAATGCAAACCCCGATTTCGGTTTATACTCTTCTGAAATGGAATTGCCGACTTAAGTGACGATTATTATTGATTTTTTTATCAGTTAGTTATATTTCAGCAAATATTGGACCAATTTTCAGTGTTAAAAATTACACTTTTGAGAAATTTTCTGATCTTTCGAGTGAAAATATTTACTAGTTATTCAAGTAACTAACGCACAAGTCTCTTTTAAGTTAAGAATTATAGGTAATAACTCTAACTGACATAAAAAATCAAAATTTTATTTCACAATTTTAAAAAGCTTTGCGTTTAAGTGCAAAAAAGAAGAATAAACTTAAGATGATTTTGAAAGAATCTGTAATTTCGTTAAACTTTTCAAAACTCTGGATCTGGAATCGAATTGTTTTTTAAAATCAGTTCGTGGATTAATAACTTTGTTACAAAAATCCATGTATGAATTTTGATTATATTTATATAACGCGTCTTACCCGGATTATTTTAGGAACAGAATTCTCGGGTTTTTTCAATATTAGAATTCCCAAATACCAGGATATTTTATTTTTTCTGTCCCGGTTTTCTCAAAATTGAAAATGCGTAATAAAATTACGCATAGAGATTTGATCGCGAAAAACGAGGAATAGTTGCATACATATTAATCGATAGGAATTTTTATAACATTACAATTATTATTATCGTGCAATTATTTTCAATGGAATTTTTTAGTTTGTTGTGCAATTAGTTTGATTCATTTCATATAAATGTTTTAAAATAAGATCATTTTCTTGTTGGATTGGACTTTTATGTATGTTTTATTTATTAAATTTTAAAACCTTTTAAAAATTATGTTGGAAATACAGGCTTCATCATTTTATAATGAAAGTGCTAATTCGTTTCTGATGAAAAAATCTAGTTCGGAAACAATGTATTTAAGTTAATTTTCTACTGAAGGCTTTTCACCTATTCGTATATAGAAACGACGAACGAGATAATTGAATTAGTTACAAAAAAAACCAAATCGCAAATAACTAGCACCAGTCCCAGCTCTCATCATCAACTTCTCACCAAGTCAATCACGTTCGATTCGGAGATGTGGTTTGGCTTTTCCAGGAAGTTTCTTCATCCGTTCTGTGGTTTTTTGCAAATGCAGACTATTTTTCTGAGGCTGCTAGTGGACTTGAAGAAGACAGTCTTGCACTTTGTTAACTAGAGCCCATTTCATTCTTTCATCTAGTGAGTTTTTTTTTGCGGTTAAATTCAATTCGCATTAAAATTTTCATCCTGGCAGAAATTTCCAAGCACAATTGATAAGATCACTTGCGTCCTTGAGCTGATAGAAAATCCGCGGTCCAACTTTGATTGACTCAACAGAGCGGCATGGAGGGAAAGAAAAAGTCCCGCTTTTGCTTTCATCTCACCGCCGACTTCTTAGCCTAATGAAAGTCAACATCATTCGATTTATTCAAAGCGAGGCGAGGAAAAAACAACAAATCTTTCCATCTCCGGCAAAACTGAAGAGGACTCTTCCACTTCGAAACGAAAAATACGGGGCCGGGCACTGATTGCCGTTCCGATCTGAAACAGATATCCTCTCTTTCTCATCGTTCCCCAAGAAATCGCTTTTCCGAGGCACACACAACACTTCAAACAGCTTCTGGTGGGCCTCAAAAAGTGCCAACAAGCGGAAATATCATTTCCTTCCTCGAGTCGAGAAGGGAAATTGGATCTAATTGATACGAGAAATGATCAAAGCCCTCGTCGTCGTTGGCAGCAACTATGGGAGGGATCAGGGCAGGGACTGCTGGAGGTCGGTTGGAGGTTCCATTTCTGGTTCCGGAATCCTGCCGATTCTTATTTCTTGAGGATGGCCCGGGAAGAAGTTGTTTCAACTTTATTCAAAAGTTTTTATCTTGAATAAGATGAAGGTAGCTTTTTTAAAACAAACTTACATTTTTTTCATGAATTTTATATTTTTCTATACTGGAATCAGGTAGTCCTTTTTATTTGCCTTCATTTAAAATTTACACTTTTTTGCAACGCAAATTTTGCTCGGGTCCCCCAAACTTTGCCAGCTTTCAGGCTTTCAAGAAAGCTGATGATGATCGAACGAACGATGGGCTGCATTACATCACGGCCATTCAATCATCACCACCCATCATCCCAGAATAAGGAGCAGAAGCTCCTTCTTTGGGAATGGTACCGGCAGTCACACACACACACAAACCGCACGACCACATCCTTCCCTCCGATAATGGGCTTACTATCATCGACACCACCACCTCCGGCAAAAACAGCACCAACAACAACAGCAACATGGATAAATAGCATCGTGTGGTGAGGGAGCAGAATTCGATTCGATTTGATAGAGTTTGGGAGCAGAAGTAAAAAAATGGCAGTTACGTGATGGGGAGAAGAAAAAAATACCTAAAAACTAATCAAACTATGAGCAATATACCCTTTTTTGACATACTAGCATTAAATTTAGCACACCGACGAGCAGACGTAAGTTTCTTACGAAACCCTTTAAACAATTACACTGACCTAAATTGAGCCCAAAAAGTCCCGTCTTCTTGGGCTGCAGGGCAAAAGTTAACGTTGTAAAAAATTTGTTATAAAAAAACTGCGATTAGCCAAAAAGGTTATACCGTAGGCTTATAGTCCTAATCCTAATCTAATCTAACCCTAGCGCAGCCAGTCTTTCGAGGGCATCCTGGAAAATGCCTTAGGTTGATTAACGCCTAGCATCCTCTTGTCATTATTAACAATTGCAGTGCCCAATGCAATAAATTGCTTTGAAACATCACAAACGTTAAAGCGGCCAGGCCAACTGCGTAAAGTTTATCGCAAAGATGATTCTTTGAATTGGATTGAGTTTGAACACGAATGTTCAAACAACAACACATTTCTGAATCGACAGGGGGAGGAAGAAACGTGGGGATCCCCCCGCTCACGTTCCTGTTTGTAGGAGCAATAAATCGTTGGGAGCCACCAGCTAAGAAGTTTTGGTGCTCCGGGACCCTCGAGGATGGGACACTGTATTTCCACAAATGCCTTGGACACTATTTGCCGTGGTTATAGCGCCACAACTCGCTCACTGTTGGTGACAGAAAGAACATTAATAAAACTCTTATAAACACAAGATTTCAATTGATGGGATGACAAGATCATCTCACAAAGACCCAGTGCATATTAAATATGAAATGGTTTATTTTGATTAGAATACATTATCGGATTGATCTCACCAAATTAAACCAGCCCTCTGAGAAATGTAACGCCTCGATCAGTCTGATGGCTGATTAAAAAAAGGCTGATGTAATGTCGATCAGGGCGTTAAATTTCTCAGTGGAAGCTGCCGCATCTCAAAAAATTAATCACGAAAAAACAGGACTGCGCGTCCCAAGAAGCACTGCACTTTTTTCGGTTATACCGTAGGCTTATAGTCCATGAAATTACTTATCTTTTGACCTGTAGGAGTATGGGTGTTGGAAGCTGTTCCAAAAGATATTAAAGTTAAAAAAAATCAGTATCTTGCAAAAGCTATGAGAAAAAATCAAACCAATCTTAAATGTATGTGGCACATTTTTAAGGACTTTAAAAGACTTTTTGAATGCATCTACAAGTGTGGGAATTGATCAAATTTTACGCAAATGGGAGCAATTTTATGATTTTTCATGTTATTTGGACCTCAAATTTCAATGCCCGTTTTACCCCACTTCCTTTTGTCGCAGAGGGCTCATATTTGGCATGAGATCATCTCATGTATAGACAAACAAACGCTGAAAATTTCATCCAAATCGGAGCACCTCGATACGACCTGTTTACACACTGGTGAAAAACTCGCTCTTAAGTGTACTGATTTCAAAATGTAACCATGCCTGTCTGAAAAATTCCAGATTTTAGATTTTTTTTTAAATAGTGTCCATGACTGAAACTTATGGTCCGATTTTCAATGTTAAAACTTGAAATGAACTTGAACTTGTTCGATATTTTTGAAAAAAAAAATATTTTTTATCAAGACAGACATTTCAAAAGGGCCAAACGTTCAATATTATTTTTTTTGAAAATATTGTGTTTGAAAAGATAGGAAAATTTCACGAATGTTTAATTTTTTTTTTCAACATTGAAAATAGGACCATAAGTTGCTGAGATACACAAAAACAACTGTATAAATTTGGATGGTGTTATTTTGGAAGGTTGAATATTAACTCTTTTATGATGTAATTTTACCACATTTTAGACTGAAAATGTGACATTACATCAGAAAAGTGGTAAAATTACACATTTTCAGAGGTAAAATTACACCTTTTATCTGACATAAAAGATGTATCCCCTTCCCAGATGTAATATTACCATGAATTTTTTTTTCTGTGTATCGACATCACAAATTGAAGGTTTTTTTTAATTGAATACACAGAAAAAAAATCATACTTATATTACATCTGGGAAAGCGTAAATCTTTTATGTCAGAAAAAATGTGAATTTCACCTCTGAAAATGTGTAAATTTACCACTATTCTCGGTTCGGTCGGTTTATCATTCTTAATTAAGGTAAAATTACATTATAAAAGATGTAATATTCAACCTTCTAAAATTGCACCTTCCAAATTTACACCAATTTTTGCTCTGTATATTCTGGAGTTTTTATAAACCAAATTTCCAGTTTTTGCTTTTTGGGTGTTTTTGAAACAGCCTTGAGTCAGGTGTATTAAAAAACACCCAACAAGCAAAAACTGAAAATTTGGTTTATTTGACCTTTTCAAAAAAAAATAAAAAAAACTCCAGATATATCTTACGTTTTTTTTTATATTCTAAGTGGTATGGCTCTTCATCTTCGTTGTACTTTTCGTTTTATTATTAAAGGGTTACATACATGTCGAAAATCACAAAATTTCATATTACAGAAAATTTATTGAAACCATTAAAAAGATGATTTTCAATCACTTCTTAAACATTCATGAAGATATTCCATGATTAAACTGAGTTAGGGACGATTTTAGGCTCAACATTTTGCCGTGCGCAAAGCGGACTGTCAAACTTTCTAAGTGTTTTTCTCGAAATTGGCTGAAATTTGGGGTAAAGACTCCCAAGACATATCTGGAGTTTTTTTGAAAAGGTCCAATAAACCAAATTTTCATTTTTTGCTTTTAGGGTGTTTTTGAACACCCCTAACTCAAGGCGGTTCTAAAAACACCCAAAAAGAAAAAAATAAAATTTGGTTTATAGGACCTTTTCAAAAAAAAAAAAGCTCTAGATATCTCGTTTGCATGACGAAGGCCGATTTTTTAATTTAACTTTTTAAAAAATACAAAAATCAAAAACTGACGATTTTTTATATGAAAAACAGAAAAATATTTTTATCTTTTTTTAAAATAAGTTTTTTGAAAATCGGACTTCGTCATGCACACAGAACTGGTTTAACGAGTCTTCACCGAAATATATATATTGCTGAGATATTGCCATGCAAAAGTTAAAAAAAACAGGAAAATTTATGTTTTCTAAGGCTCACACAAACAACCCACCATTTTGTAATGTCGATTTCTCAGCAACTAATGGTCCGATTTACAATGTTAAAATATGAAACATACGTGAAATTTTCCGATCTTTTTGAAAACAATATTTTCAAAAAGTTTAAATCAAGACTAACATTTCAAAAGGGCGTAATATTTAATGTTTGGCCCGTTTGAAATGTTAGTCTTGATTTAAAATTTCTGGAAATAGTCGGATTAAAAACTACAAAAATTAAAATTGAAGAAAAAGGCCGATTCCGGAGAGAATTGCTCACAGGTTAAATTAGTGAAATGAACCTTAAATGATTTTTTACGCATTTTGGTATATTCCCGACTTTTTTTGAGACTTTCTCAATTTTCCGATTTTAGTGGCCACCCTGCATTTATTTTTGATTATCAGCATCAGGAATCTGGAAATATGTTAAAATTTAATGGTTAAATGCTAACTTCTAATTATTCGTCAGGGGCTTTCAATGTTTGGAAAGTTTGATTTAATGGAAGCGGTTGGTTTGAAGATTGTGTTTTTTTTGTTTAAAAATAGACCAACACCACGTCCTAATTATTTTCTCAAATAAAGTAAATTTGGTTTTTCAACGCTTTTTAAGTATTCCAAACGTTCTATAGAACAAAACCCTGAAAGCTGCTTGGATTGACATGGCCAACAACTTTCCAGGCGGAAAAAACTTAATCCTGAAAAAAATTCTGAAACATCATAATTGTGAACCATCCTACTATGGGAGCGTTCTTTTATTACGTAACGCAGTAGGGGGGAGGGGGGGTCGGAGGCCGTGTTACGCTCCATACAAAATTTTTAAAATTTGTATGGAAATTTTGTTACGAGGGGGAGGGAGGGGGTCTAAAAGTCCGATTTTTCGCGTTACGTAATAAAAGAACGCTCCCATTATAGCAAACCGCTCCTCCCCATTAAGAATTTTAGCTCGAGCCTCGAGTTGATCTGGCTTGAGATCGAGCCTAAAGCGAGTCGAGGCTTTAGTTGAAATTCTCAGAGTTTTGCCAATTGAAAAAAAAAACTTTTTCAATGACACAAAAGCTTCATACAAACTTGACTTGAACGCTGATTTGACAACTTCCTGAGAACCAGCATGTTGTGCCAGTGATTAGAATACGCTAATTACGCTTGTCTGTTAGGCTCCCGAATACCCTGAGAGATTATTTTCAAACCCAACTGAGATATAGGTTAAGAACTCTTAATTGCACTCAAAGAGCTTTTAAGAAGTTCTTCTTGAGAGCTTAAGAGAACTTTTACATGAAAATATAGCTAAAATCGGGTTTTCCAATGAACCAATGTTTTCTACACATTATTCAAGCCAAAAACAAGAGATTTTTACCTAGCAACAAGCATAACATGCTTTAAACGAAAATGCCATCTAGAACAAGCTGAGTGCAGTTAAAAAGAGCTCATAGTGCCGATGCATGTCTGCTGAGAAGGACTATGTGATATTACAATTCATAAATCGTTACACCTTTTCTAATTCCGGCAAACAAGTTTCGAGTAGTGCGTGCCCTTTAGGGTGGGCCTTTTATTTACATTTGCCACTGGATTTTTACATTAGTATTTATTTCTTGTTTAATATATATATTTAGTGTTTTTTTGCGTGTAATACATTGTCACGAGATCAATAAATGTTACATTGAAATACAGTACAGCATCACACACAGTATCAATCAGATTTTTAAAAAGTCATGCGTTAAGTGTTGTGTCATATCATATCTTACTCATTGGGGAGCAGCGCGCGGAAACGACCACTACTATCTGGCTAGCTGTCAAGCGAATTGGGAGATTCTGTAACAAAAGTGAAGATTATTAGTTGGTTGGCTCTTTTAACCGAGAAATCATCAAGTAACTACCTTATGTTGGGTATTGCATGCGGAATTACTTCCGGTGGAACTCGGCCGTGCACAGAGCGCAGCTCCAGGAACCTTCCGGCGGAGAAATGAGCGGCGGCGACAGACAGTACATGTGATAGCCGCGGTCACAGTCGTCGCAGAACAGCAGCTGGTCGTCGTTGTCCGAGGTTCCGCACATGGTGCAGTACTTGCACTCGATGCACTGCCAGCGGTACTTGCGCACCGAGATGATCATGTTGGCCGTGAACTGAAGACAGGTCGGGTGTCCCGAGCGGCCACAGTCCGAGCAGGAGACCAGCTCTTCGGCTTCGAATGTTTTCTTGTTTTCGCGAGCGTCTCCCAGGCAAAAGTCACAGTACGGAGACGGGACGGCGCGTCCCTTTTCCGGAGGAGGACCTGCGGTAGCGGGAGCAGTAGCGTTGGAAGCGGATCCGGCAGCGGAAGGAGCATGCATGTGAGCGGAAGCCGATGGTCCGGGCTTGACCGGGTTCGGTCTCTCCTCGGGTTCTTCGAAGGGCTTGTGCTCCGGGACCAGCACCGGCATCGGAGGCTCTTCTGGCGGAACGGTCAACGGAGACGATGGGATTGCTGCTGGTGGAGCTGGAACGTGCTGTGGAGGAGGTGGCGGCGGTGGTTGTTGACGAACTTTCTTGCTTGAACTTGCCTCCGGCGCTTCCTTGGTGCTGGGACTGTCGCCAACACCTTGAGATTTCCGGCCGCGGCCTCTGCCAGAACCGCGCCCACGTTTGGGTGTATTCGGTTCGGCTACGCTAGCTTTGCCCTTGCTTGAACTCGACCCACCCTTACCACCCTTGCTACGTTTCTTCCGGCTGCTGTAACTCTCGTCAAAGTCACAATCCGAGTCCGGCAACTCGTGATCGTCGTACGTCTCCATTTCATGCATGTCCATCTCGTCGTAGTACCAATCCTGGCCCGGATCTTCCTTCATGTCTTTCCCACCCTCGGCGTCAACACTGGAAGTGGCAGAATCCAAATTCGATCCCTCAGCATCATAGCTGCTCGTTAAATGCCCAAACGGTCGGTTCGTGTACGCCGGAAAGGCCGGGTGCTGCTTCTGGAGCAGATACTGCCGCCGGGACTTGCGCCAACGGGCCGCCGGATAGCTGTAAATCTGACCAACCTTCAGCCCCGGCATCCGCTGCCTCGCCTTCATAAACAAAGCCGAGTGATACTGGGCGACTCCGGTTTGCGGGTCCAAAAACGGCATCCGCTGGCGCCGTTCAATGCACAGCCGCGTATTAAACGTTTCACTGTTCTCGATGCCCTCCTTGTACGCGGAATCGTTGATGAGCGCTTCAATTTTCGACACATTTTGCAGTTTTATCTCGCGAAACTCAACCGGACCGACGGACGCCATCGTGTTTTGTTTGCAACTACGAGACAAGGTACGAACTGTCACCCCTAGGCCCGCACAGTTGGTAGCAGAAATTTGTGTTTGCGTCGTCACGTTGGTAGCAGAAACGAGAACCAGGGCAGCAGAGAAAGGACCGAAAAAACCGAAGCAGGCGCAGACGCTGTAGCGTGACTTGCTCGTTGTTGTGCTTTGATGGTAGAATGTTGAAATTACAATACCAGAGTGCCACTGCTGGAAGCTGTGGTGTGATTCTTGTACCTAAACGGCAAGCAAACTAACCGGTTTTTTTGTTTTTAAGGAATTTTAGATTTTTTCTAACCACTTCATTGAAATTTATAGATGGATTTTAACAATGTTTTGAATACATTGCCATGACGCAATAATGATTTCGATAGTTTCTAGGTTCGTTTAAAAAATGGACTTCAAGAATATAATGCCACAATGTGATTTAAAATCAATCAAAAATTTGGGACAAGATTTGAAATTAGCTATTGCATACCGTCATCAGGGGTGACATTGGGTCTGGGGGTGAGATTGGGTCATACAAATTTCAGCAATTTAGTATGACCCAATCTCACCCCCAGACCCAATGTGACCCCTGATGATGATAACATTTAAAAAATACGGGGATAAGCATTTCTCTGATTTTTTTTTCTAATGTTTTTATGTGTACATTTTAGTATTGCTGTTCACAATATAAGTTTAAGAATATGTTTGCTTCAATTTGTGTTACGTAAACTTTTTGTCGACTTTTTAGGACGGAGTGAACAAATTTAAGATTTATTCAAGGCCAATACAGTTCATTAAGATACGCTTTTAGGTTATTTCCAAGAAAGTATGAGTATTATTTGTAAATTGACATTGAAATGAAAAAAAAATCCCTTTTGATTTTTCGGGCTGATATTGAAAGATGTGGTGACATAAACTTTGAAGAATATGTGTTACAGCCTCAACAATGTTTAATAGTGTCCCAAAGTCCTTTGTCAATTTTAATGTACGGTAAAAAAAACACAACTAAAACTCATTTCAGATCATTTTTTTATATTAATGCAGAAAATTAATTTGACAGGATAGTTTTTTTCAGATAGAACAACTGTGGTCAACTTGGAATGAGCTATCAAGTAGGACATTTTCTGACAAGAAGGGCCACGATTCATTTTTTTTAAAGTGATTTAAAATTCCGTTTTAAATTCTTTGAGGTCGCACAAAGGGTAATTGTATTCAGATAAAAAAAAGCTTTATCGCTGTGAAGAACAATATCCCAAATTTAAGCTGAATTTTAGGACTCAATTCTAGATATGAAACTACAAATCTTTTGGACACAAAGAATGTAAGACAAAACAGACAAAAAGTTTAATGCCAAAAGGTCGAATGGACAAAATGGCAAAAGTGGACAACGAATCAAATTGAAAAGGCAAAAGGTCGAACATTAATTCAATGTATTCCAATCTAATCTAATATATTCTTATCGAATATGTGGTAAACTCACGGCCAAAACTTAAATGTAGAGAATAAGACCAGGATTATAATTTATTCATTTAAGTTCTTTTTTTGCATAAATTATTATCCTGGTCTTATTCTCTACAGAATACAAGCAAAGCCAGTCCGAAGAAGCATCCTGGAAGAACTTGTGGGTAGATTACGCCGCAAGCAAAAGGTCAATCATTTCTTTAAATATTTGTTTTTAAATTTATCTAGTTTTTTAAGATTGTTTAACTCATCCTCAACATAACTCAAACCATGTTTAGAAGTTAGAATTTTTAAAAAGAATTTGTTTATTTGAAGTAATGTATATAATATGAAATACAAGAATGGATTCTTTTTAAATTTAGACAAATAAATTACAACACATTTTAAATGTTGAACTGTCGTTTGAAACAACGGTCAATGCTGGAAAATTAGAGAAAAACTCACAAAAATATTACAATCAGCTGGTTTTAAAGAATGTAAAATCTCTTACAATGTTTTTGAAGTCAATCACTTTCTCTAAGAAAGATCTGCTCAATTTTGAAAGAATAGGATAACTCAATATATTATAACCAGGTTTAGTGATTTTTCACGCACAAAATTGCAAATTTCACGGGGACCTTAATTTCAAACCATCAAATTTCACGGAAATTTCAGGGAACGTTAAAAACGTTAAAATAACTAAGAAAATCTTATATTAAAATTACAGAAACTACTTGTTAAGCTTCATTTTATATTATTTTCAATTAAACTAAAAAATATTTTCGATTCCAAGAAAGTTTCCACATAGTTCATGAATTTGATTCGTTAATATTTTGAAACGAAATGTAGGGCATATGTTATCCCATTGATTAAACGGAATTTTTATATATTTGACTTATATTGATAAAAACATATGGGCCAACTCACACAGCAGTTGCCCCGACCCCTCTTCAATTTGCGTGAAACTTTGTCCTAAGGGGTAACTTTTGTCGCTGATCACGAATCCGAGGTTCGTTTTTTGATATCTCGTGACGGAGGGGCGGTACGACCCCTTTCATTTTTGAACATGTGAAAAAGAGGTGTTTTTCAATAATTTGCAGCCTGAAACGGTGATGAGATAGAAATTTGATGTCAAAGGGACTTTTATGTAAAATTAGACGCCCGATTTAATGGCGTACTCAGAATTCCAAAAAAAGTATTTTTCATAGAAAAAAACACTAAAAAAGTTTTAAAAATTCTCCCATTTTCCGTTAATCGACTGTAAAAATTTTTGGAACATGTCATTTTATGAGAAATTTAATGTACTTTTCGAATCTACATTGACCCAGAAGGGTAATTTTTTCATTAAGAACAAAATTTTTCATTTTAAATTTCGCGTTTTTTCTAACTTTGCAGGGTTATTTTTTAGAGTGTAACAATGTTCTCCAAATTGTAGAGCAGACAATTACAAAAATTTTGATATATAGACATAAGGGGTTGGCTAAACATAACGAGTTATTGCGATTTTACGAAAAAAAGTTTTGAAAAAGTTGGTCGTCGTTGATCATGGCCGTTCGTGGTCACCGGACGACGAAACAAAGAGAAACGCAAAAAGTTACTTTTTCAAAACCTTTTTTTCGTAAAATCGCGATAACTCGTGATGTATATAAACAAACTCCCTATGTCTACCAATCAAAATTTTTGTAATTGTCTGCTCTACAACTTTGTAGAACATTGTCACACTCTAAAAAATAACCCTGCAAAGTTAGAAAAAACACGAAATTTTAAAATAAAAAATGTTGTTCTAAATGAAAAAATGACCCTTCTGGTTCAATGAAGATTCGAAAAGTATATCAAATTTCCCATAAAACGACATGTTCCAAACATTTTTACAGTCAATTAACGGAAAATGGGAGAATTTTTAAAACTTTTTTAGTGTTTTTTTCGATAAAAAATACGTTTTTTTTCGGAATTCTGAGTACGCCATCAAATCGAGCGTCTAATTTTACATAAAAGTACCTTTGACACCAAATTTCTATCTCATCTCCGTTTCATGCTGCAAATTATTGAAAAACATCTCTTTTTTCACATGTTCATAAATGGGAGGGGTCGTACCGCCCCTCCGTCACGAGATATCAAAAAACGGACCACGGATTCGTGATCAGGGACAAAAGTTACCCCATAAGACAAAGTTTCACGCAAATTGAAGAGGGGTCGGGGCAACAACCGATTTCGTGTGAGTTGTTAGAGAATTACCCATATAACATTTGTCCAGCCTTAACTCAGAACAATACATCAGAACAAAAAACAAAAAAATGTTTTTTTATTTCCACGAGAACTATCACCTCATAAAATCAAATATCATGAAAATAAAACAGGACTCAGAAAAAACTGTAATGTTCTTTAAACATGATTTTAAATATCAATAATACTATTCACTTAATCTTAAGTAAACCAATCTTGAATCTTATAAATTTCATTTGAAACTTAATTCATTTAAAAAACATTTCTTACAGCGAATGGAAATATTACTAAATAAATTTTGAATACGTTTTAACTGATTTTCTCAACATCTTATTAGTATTCAAATCATAAAATTCACTCGATTTCACGGAAATCTTAAAATTTCTTGAATTTCACGCTGTCCGTGAAATCGTGAAAATTCACTAAGCCTAATTATAACAAATTAGCACCGTCAACTGGAGCGAAACGGGACTACAGTCTTAATAGTGATGGCAGTTTTGAAGCACCTAAGAGCTTGGGAGCATCAATAATATCAAAATCTTGTGCAGTAACAAGGTTAAAACAGTTGTCCCAAATCGCCCCATGTGATCCGTTTCTGCCTCAGACTACGGTAATGGAAGTAGTTTTTTTTATTGCTCATATTTGAGAGAATGGAAAAACTTACAGAAATCTACAGGACTTACAGGACTTGTTTGTAAAAAAAATAATTTTACAACAAATATTTAAGAGCAAGTCCACGAACAGGGCATACCCCTTTATATGGGACGTCGTTTGAACCTCACCAATCTGCCTGAAATTTTCAGGGATTGTTTGTACATAAAAAAACTAGCATCTGGCCAAAATATGAGCACTCTAAGTCATCGGAAAGTGGAGCAAATCGGGACATAAAGTTTGAAAGTTCAAAAACGTTAAAAATCTAAAAAATTCTGTAGCTTAGCAAATTCAATCTGATTTCAAAGTTCAAAATGCATCTCTGAAAGAGCTTGAAAAATGCAACAAAATGCAGGGTGAAGCATCCCTATTGGTTGAATCTAAAGAGAGTTATTGGCATTTTAGTGAAAAAAGCACAATTTTCAAACTCAAACAAAAAAGTGTTCCATCCAGATATCAACTCAATTCGACCTGCAAGGGGACATCGGGAACTACCATCTGAGTAGTTTAACATTTTTAATAGATACTTTATCTTTAAGTGATTTTTAGGTTGTATTTATTTTTAATTTAATTTCTTCAATTAAAAACCCTTTAAAAAATTAAGAATCTGTCTTTTTCTGGTGACATCTAGTATCCTTCGGAGATTTTTTTTTACTTTAGTTTTTTATAGGGTTTAAATGGACGAAATTTAAAAAAAATGCATAATGTCCTACATTTGTTTTGACTAGAGTGCCATTAGAATTTTGTTGAAATTTGAAATTAAATATGTCTTTATTGATTATTCTTATAATAATTACATTTCTTTTACATGCTAAGTGGTATGGCCTAATGCTCTTCATCTTTGTTGTATTTTTCGTTTTATTATTAACTGATCACATTTATTTTATTTACTTCAAATTGTTTTACATTATTGCATTGAATCGAATACATTTGGGTAAAAAAGAAAAAAAATCACTTTAACAACTAATCCTAACTTAAAACTAAAAAAAATATATTCATTGAAATATTCAAAATCACTAGAACGAGTAAACTACGAACTGTATTTTAAGATGAATGCTCCAAGCGTTCTTACTTGTGAAAACAGGTCACTACTGCCTTCATCCGTTGATGCTGGTTGGTTTTCCTTCGGTTGCTGACTGAAACCAGGAGGTGTTGTATTCTCTGCAACTTTTTGCCGCTGATTCAACGGCAATGGCTGCAGATTTGGAACCACTCGAACACATCCCACTCCAGGTGACGCCAAAGCGGGAAAATCCACGTCCGTGAAAGTTGGTGGTGTTTTACGACGATTTGGTTGGTGCCTCGTCGTCGCTTGCTGCCGAATTTTCACAAACTCAGCTCGTTTAGGGCAGCTTCGATTCTTGGTCGAATGGTCGCCGCCGCAATTGAAGCATTTGGCTTCAATGTTCTCGTTGATTGTTGCGCAAGGTTGTGTTTTGTGCTCACCTCCGCAAGTTGCACAACGACTCTTGATGAAACAGTTCCTTCCACCATGTCCAAACTGCAAACAGTTCGAACACTGCGTCACGTCACGGTGCACTGGACGATAACGTTCTCAAGTCACGATGATGTTGAAAATTGCCCGAACTGCTTTCAGCTCAGACGGCGTTGTCGATCCTTTCTCGAGATGAACCAGGTACAGTTGATCACGATACTTGATGTCCTTGTTGTGTCTCGTCATCTTGAAGACTTCGATCACGTTCAACTTAAGAGTTTTGAGCTCTTCTTTCAGCACACTCACATCCATGTCGTACAGGCCTCGGAGGACCTGTTTCATGGGGCGTTTACCTGGATCGTCATAGCTGTAGTATTCAATCTTGGTGTTGTTCAGGAAATCCCAAACGTAGTTGTAATCCTTTCTGGTAGGTAGCAGAATTTTGAGTCCATCAGCACACAAGCGAATGGAAGCTCGTAAAGCACCAGATTTGATAAATCCGGTCAGCCACTTTCGCACCGAATCCGATGACGACGTTTTCACAAAAATGGGTGGCAACTTCTCCCGTCGTTCAAATTCTTCCTTCTCGCTCACGTCCACAGGGAGGGTAGCGAACTGGTTTCCAGACGAATTTTGAGCGTCCTTGCTCAAACTGCCTGGCTTTACAGGTAGAGCTTCGGCATTCTTTAGCTTCTTCAAATCTGCCGATCCTGCTGGTGAGGACCACCTCTTTTTCTTGTACTGAGGCATTTTTGCACTTTTTAAGCACTTTTCAGGAGCTAATATCCAGGAGTACCTCACTGATTGGTGTTCCACAAGGGAATCTAGAATTTTGTTATTTTTGCCTTCCTCACTGAGGTAAGGCTATAATCCTGCTCTGAAAATGAACTTTTTATAAAAAAGTCGTGTATACATATCGACTCAGAATCGAAAACTAAACAAATGTCTGTGTGTATGTGTGTGTGTGTGTGTGTGTATGTGACCAACAAACTAGCTCATGTTTCTCGGCACTGGCTGAACCGATTTGATCCGGACCTGTTGCATTCGACTTGGTTTAGGATCCCATAGATCCAGTTTTATACAGATTGAAGTTTCGATAAGTAGTTCAAAAGTTATGTATAAAAATGTGTTTTCACATATATCCGGATCTCACTTAAATGTATGTAAACTATGTCCGGATCCATCATCCGACCCATCGTTGGTTAGGTTATCAAAAGACCTTTCTAACGAGTCCAAAACATTGATGATCTGGCAACCCTGTCTCGAGATATGGTCACTTAAGTGATATTGATGTACTTTTTTATTCCGGATCTAAAAAATAGATGAAATTTTTGTACAATTCCATCAGCCATTGTTGGTAATAAGTGAGGAAGGCTCCAACCACATAGATGGATTAAGTTAAGTTTTTTTCAAAACAATTTGCATGAATATTGTGTGAGTTGGGTGGTGACGCGCGGTCAATTATGTGGCATTGTGTGTGAAAAGAAAAGAATTTTATTTCGTGTTTCATCCTGATTGGCTTGCTCAAGTCCTTCCTACATCATCGTTGATCGGGAGGCACGACGTCGTGTGAATTGTTGCATTAAAATAAGTTTAAGTATTACTGAAAATGACTGTAGAAAAGTCCTTCCTTTATCATCAATGTCGTCTGGGTAATCGTGATGAAAAATTACATTTATTCAGTATTTAAATACCTGTGCGCGAGTGTTTTGGTGTACTTATTAGAAAGACCTTCCCATAGCATCGTTGCTCGGAAGGCTCGCCGACGGGTTTGTTATGAAAGTCCTCCCCATAGCATCGTAGCTCGGGAGGCATCGAAAAGCCAATACCTTATCCTACTAACCCAAAAAAAAATAATCACGTGATGCTTGAAGGAGATGCTGTGGATTCAACGGTCTCAAGCGGTATCAACAAGTATATAGCGAAAAACTATGTGCTTGATGAGTCTGCAACTTCAACTATCGGACTAACATTCCTCCCTTTTGTTGAACTGCAGGCTTCTTGGGAGGGCGCCGGTATTGACTAATAAAGTCGGGGTCTTCAGGGGTTAAACAGTGAACGGATGGTTGGCTCCCACTGATCATTTTTGATTCATTGTTTAACTTCAGCTGATCTGTCAATAACGGAGTAGCAGCTCATTGGCAGTCAACCATGCTCATGCTCATGCTCATGCTCAACAATTTGCATGAATATTGTGTGGCCTAAACCAGCCTACTTGTTTTATGAATATGTAATGAACATAGCCTTACCAGTTGAAAAATAAGAATTAGAAAAATAAACTAAAATCCTGTCAGTGTCACCCAAAAAAATAAAATTATGACCACATTTTTTGGCAATTGTTGTTTAATTGATTATTAAAAGAGTTTGGTATTTCTGTACAATAGGGTGACAATAAAAAAAATCGACATTAAGGATTCCCTTTAACTCATTTCCTAAGGCACAAATAAGTAACTGTGCCAAATTTTAGCCAAATCGGTTAAGGATTAGAGGTCACTGTTGATCGTTCAAGTTTGTATTGAAAATTTGCAAAAATGTGTAAATTTAGCCGGCAGGTAGCGAAAGTCTCGCCCAAAATTGTCCAAGTGTGAGATTTCTTTGAAAATTCCTACCCAATTTCGCACAGGAATTCAAATTCCCCCCAAAGCCACATCGATGACAAGCAGTTCATAGCGAGTGTGAGAATGTTGCCGGCACATCGAAATGTGGGGTTAAGCTTTTGTCAGTGTATGAAAGCTCCGTTTCCACCCTTTTTCTCTCTGCTATCCAACAGCAGCCGCTGGATACGTTCGCGATCCATGTTTTGATTGCCCTAACTCGAAACAAATTGTGTTTTCGGTGGTGATGTATGGGTCTGTTTTTCGTTCGATTTTTTTTTTCGTCTTTTTTCACAACCGTTGTCGTTGTTAGAAGTACGTTCATGTGATTGGTAGCAAAAATGACCCAAGTGAAATTTAAATACTTTTTTTAAAACACATACGACACTGTTGCCCTCACAAATAGCAAACAAATATGAAGACACGATAATGCTCTAGGCAGACTTGGGTTCGCTCAAAAAATAAACATAAAAACGGCGAAATATGCTCAACATGATTTTGTTTTTTCTTCAAACTGCCTGCCGGTGCCACCGGTTGTTGTTGGCTGCCAAAGATGGGCAAATCCAAATCGATACTTATGCAAATCTAATTGAGATGAATTTCAACCAGACACTTTCTAAGAGGTCTTTCGCGTCGAAATGTTGACTGTCGAAATGGCTCGGGGTGGATTTTATGGGCTTTCGAAAGTAAACCAGTTTATGGCCAAATGGGGACAGTTTATCACTATTGGATGTGAAGCTCAACATTACAATTCCACACCATTAAAGCAGAAAAGATTGGTCTTTTCGTAACATTACAAACTTTTTCAAAAGGTCCCGACACAGTTTTGGCAACATACTTCACACAATTAGCAATTTAATTTTCCTCCGGGCAAGTAAACTTGTTATCTTCAGTAAAACTTAAAAGTGCATCCAACAAGGTGTCTGCTCGTTGCCATCCTGTTAATTACACAACAGTAAACTTTTGAAAGTAGTTTCGGTGGCACCTTGCAGCTCTGCACGGTGGGTTCTTAGTTCTAATTGGTTTCATAATTTTATTCTTAAAACAATCTGAAATTTAATCATTTAAGATATTTTCAAATAAAAATATTTTTTCAAATCATCCCACCGTAGAATCATTTCGAGCGCAAAATGTTAACCGAGAAAAGTTTATATTCGCCGGCGTTTTGTGCATCTTGGCCAGCTCAAACTGTTGCGTTCGAGTTGCACGTGCACCACCACCACCTGGTGAGCGAAAGCTTTAGCTCGCTCTAGGGGGGCTTCCACCGGAAGGTATGGTAATGCTTAAAGTTTTGCCGTTTTATTATTTGAAAATATGGTTCTGGCTTTTTCATGATTTGTGTAACAAAGAGATAGAAATTTGCATGGGCAAAAAATGTTACTTCGACGCCGTCGTGCTATCTTGTCGCAGCCACCAGTTTGATATTCCGAGAAAACGTAGATTTAAGTTTGACCACAAACGCGTTCTGTTTGTCTGACCATTTTTAGCACTGTCCCGAATTTTGGTTGAATTTGATTTCCAGAGTCTCGAGTTATAATCACAAATGTTTATGGTAGTCGGGCACGTACGTGTGTCAAACGCGTTCTGACCTGAAATCTCTTTGCCCTTTTCGCTCTTACATAAAATTTTAGGGTGTGTCAAAATAGCACTACAAGATTGAAACTTCTTTTATATGAAGAGTCACAACAATGCACGGAGTTCTTTCGGTTTATATTTAATTGCTCAGGATTGAAATCGAACTTTGTGACAAGATAACACTATAGCGACGACATGTAAACAAATGAAAGCAGTTTAATTGTTTTTGATATTTTCAAAAATGTGTCCATGTGGCTTGTGAATGGTCCCTTTCAAAATATAGAAATTTAAAGTTAAATTCTAGCCGAAAAATTCGTTTTATTATTGTTTAAAATAGTGATTGTCATTCCTAAAAATATTTTTTTTACTTTAAATTTCCTACAATTTCATCTAAGAAACATTGAAGATTGGGTTGCTGGTTGCTGAGATACGCGGATAATAGAAAAAGAAACAGAAAAATTGATTTTTTTTGTATGTCTCACCCAAACAACCCTCCATTTTCTAATGTCGATATTTAAGCAACTTATGGTCCGATTTTCAATGCTAGGATATGAAAATTTCATGGATTCTGTTTGAAAGCAATATCATGATTTTGTATGATTCTAGACTTACATTTCAAAAGGGCGTACTATTATTGTTTTCGAAAAGATTGGAAAATTTCACAAATGTTTCATATTTTTACATTGAAAATCTGATTATTGGTTGCTAATTATTTAGGACCATGTAGAAAAAAACACACTGAAAAACATTTTTTGTCAATTTTATGAATTTTGTTCACAAAAAATCAATTTCCAAAAATCCATATTCTGCCGTTTTACGGCGATATGATGTATACGCCATTTTGGACACTTTCAATTTTATTGTACAGTCTAATAAAGTATCTTAAAAGCTACCTCCTGACGAAAGAATTATTCAAAAAATTGCTCTGGGGGCCATTTTAATAAGCAAACAAACAATGATGTATACTAGCCCGGGTCAAAAAAATTAAAGTTGCTCAAATCAAAAATTATATGAGATTGCCCGAAAGAGTACTCAAAATGGAGGCTCAGGCCAAAATTTCAGCCCATTTGGTTGAAAACTGGCTTGCCTTGAGCAGGAACAAGTTTAAATGGGAATTAACCCGTAAAACTGGAGCATTTAGGTAAATTGCTCTGTACAAGACAGCCGTTAACAAATGACGACTTTTGCAAACCATGGGGTCCAAGGGGATGGTCTGGGGAACAATTCCTCCGAAGGGTGCAAGACGATTCGAGGCCCCTGGATTTGCCTTGAACCGGATTCATTCCGGCGTCGCAGAAATTCTCATGGTCCCAGCTAAATGTATAGGGAAAATCAAAGCACACTAAGAAGGCTGCCTCTATCAGAGGACGCCACATGGCAATCAGCCACCACGTGGCAGGAGGGTATCATCATTTTTTGCTTTTAAAGTGGTTTTGTTATTTCTAGGACACTTTATTCAACCAGATATTTGATTAAAAACACCTTAACAACGCTAAATTTAATTTTGAAGTCGATTTTTGAGTTATTTTCCTGCCACGTGGTGGCTGATTGCCATGTGGCGTCCTCTGATCGAGGCAGCCTTCTTAGTGTGCTTTGATTTTCCCTATACATTTAGCTGGGACCATGACAATTTCTGCGACGCCGGAATGAATCCGGTTCAAGGCAAATCCAGGGGCCTCGAATCGTCTTGCACCCTTCGGAGGAATTGTTCCCCAGACCATCCCCTAGGACCCCATGGTATGCAAAAGTCGTCATTTGTTAACGGCTGTCTTGTACAGAGCAATTTACCTAAATGCTCCAGTTTTACGGGTTAATTCCCATTTAAACTTGTTCCTGCTCAAGGCAAGCCAGTTTTCAACCAAATGGGCTGAAATTTTGGCCTGAGCCTCCATTTTGAGTACTCTTTCGGGCAATCTCATATAATTTTTGATTTGAGCAACTTTAATTTTTTTGACCCGGGCTAATGTATACGCCAATTTTACTCATCATGATGTATGTATACATTGAGAATTGATATAAGTCAAATTCAATACTGTTTGAATGTTGATTTGAGGTTTTTGAGACCAAATCAAGACTGGGCAATATTTTATTACAAAATTTCGATTTAATTCTTGAGGGAACGTCCATTAGGCGTCATCCATAAAGTACGTCAGGTTCTGAGGGAAAAGGAGGGTTTTGAGCAAGCATGACATTGCGTGTTAAAAGCATAGGGAAATCGTGACAAAGGGGGGTGGAGTTATTTTGGCTTATTTTAATGTGACGTACTTAATGGATGACACCTTATCCACATCCACGTAGACACTTTTTTGAAAATTCTAGACCTACCCACCTCTCATGCGGACAATTGTTCAAGCAAAAAACGTGTTTATGGAGCGTAAACAATCGCTAAGGGAGCGTTCTTTTATTACGTAACGCAAACAGCCGGATTTTTAGACCCCTCCCCTCCTCGTAACAAAATTTTCATACAATTTTTTTGTTTGTATAGAGCGTAACACGGCCTCCGACACCCCCCCCCTCCCCCAACTGCGTTACGTAATAAAAGAACGCTCCCTAATACCCCCCCCCCCCTTAAAGTATCCACGTGGACAATGCATTATGGGATCCACTCAGCTGTCAAAATAGCTGGCATTATACCCTACTTTGATCGAGCAATGTATACATACATCATTGAGAAGGAAAAGAAGTGATTTTTTATTGCTATTTGTTCGGCCAAATGATGTTTGTGGTTTAAAATCGTAGAGAATAGGAAAAAACCAGAAATTTTGTAGGGGCCACATTTTTATTATACTTTTTAACAGTTTCTACAGAGCAGACCTTAAATTAGTAATTTTAAATTGAAAAAATGAACAAAAACAGCAAATCGTGTCTAGAGCAAAATCACCTCAATGGCGTATACATCATATCGCCGTAAAAGGGCAGAATATGTAAAGTTGTTTTTTTTTGGAATAATTAGAAATTGTCAAATAAATGTTTAACTTAAAGGTGTTAATGTAAAATCAAATTTGCCATCGAAAAGTTTTTTTTCTTATAAAGCCCACCGTTGAAAAGATAAAGCCACATGAAGTTTTTATGTTTACTATAAAATTCCCGTTTTACGAATTTTAAAAATGGTTTTAATGATTTTCAATTCATAAAAATATTTTTTTTGAAAGCTTCTGAAAATTTCCAATAACATTTTGAAATACTTTACCTGAATAAAACCTATGATCCAATTTTCAATTTCTGAAAAATAAAACATTTGTGAAATTGTATGTTCTTCTTGAACAAAATATTTTGAACAAAATTTCAAAAGGGCGTAGTACTGAATGTTTGTACCATTTGAATGGTTTTAGTGGAGAATTGCCCATTTACAAAATTAATTTATTTATAAAATATGATAAGTAAAATTATCATATGATAATTAAATTATTAAATCAATTTAAAGCAACACACGAAACTTAAAAATGTTGTTTTTTTTTGTTACATAAAAAAACATCTTTCAAAATATAATCGAAGCCTTTCAATCTATCTATTTTTGCTTTAAAAAATAAAGATTTGTTTCATGATTAACTAAATATTTCGCCCAGATTTTTATAGGCACTTTCATTCGTAATGTTCAAAGAAGTAAGCATATCTGAACTAAATTCGATTGGATCATACAATTGTATGATTTAAATGATGACGGTAGCACAAAGTGTTATTTTTAAATTAAAAATAAACAATTAAAAAAAGCACTTGAAATTGAGAAAAAAAAAGTCCGCAGACTGAATTTAAATCAAAAGTACATTCAAAATTTTTTTAAATTTTTGTAATCAAATGTTGGACAGAAAATCTTAAAGTGAAATTTGTACTGGAGTAGTTCGTTTGTGGAATTTGTATTTTTTATGAAACTCTTCCCACTCATTTTATACTGTTCCGAAAAGAATGTTTAGCTTGTCAATTTGCTATTTTCCTCTAAAATTTTGTATTTCCAAAATAACCTTTTTTTATTGTTTTTTTTTTAATATTGGAACTAAAAATACATCTTTTCAGCCATAGGGCATGATGGTCCAAAATCTGGTTCCAGAGATATGTACTTTTGAAAAAAAAATTGTGACATAAATCGAAATGCGGTCAAACAAATTGAAGAAAATTGAAAGCTAAATTAAATTTCCAATTGAAAAGTATATAAGAACTTTTCACATCTGCTTGATGATGTGATAAGATGAGATTTGCTAACAAATGTTTCTTTATTTTTATATTTGCTGAAGCAACCGACGGTGATTGATTTTAATGGAATTACCAATATAATAAATGTTATCTCAACAAACAAAAACATTTCTAGGGATTTCGAACAATGAAACCATACATTCGTTTATTGTTGTTGAACGATTATGCATTGTTATTTCGTTACGTTTAGATAAGCTGGCCAAACAATGCTTTCCAAACTGTGTTTACCCATTTCCTGGATGCAAATATCGAAAAGCCCATTTCCATTCAACCACTACGAATGCAAAACCAAACATTGCTACGAAATAGTTAATTGCAGTTTAATTTGCCGAGACACCTATGAGGGATCGAGGTGAAACTTTCCCATTTTCCTCGCATAAATTAAAGCCATGTTGGTGGTAAAGTCTCTTGAGTGGAAAATGCGGAGGGAGGTAATCAAATAACACACACTTTAGTGTGAGTACACTTTCATAAAAAGACATCGTCGGTCAGGTGTTTTTGTGCCAGTCCTGCTGAAGCTGTGATACAAAAGCCAAGCCTAGGTTGCATTTTATGATCGGTTTTAACGCTGGCCAACATTGAAGTCGGTGAAGCCATGGCTTAAAAAGGACGAGTATTATATGCATATCACATTAGCATCAGCACCACCCAGAAAATGGTTCCACCCCCTCTTAACTCTTCAATTCTGCCTCCCAAGATCCTTCGTGACCGCAACGAGGATAACATTTGCATTCAAAGTGGCTGCTGCTGCTCTTGCTCTTGCCTCTGATCCTTTGTGGTTGTCCATGTGAAGTGACACAGAAAAAAAACTAATTCTGGATTTTCAACAAATTTTATTTATCAAATAAAAATAATACTATTTTCAAAATTCAATTTTCGATATTTTGTTAAAAGTTCTAACAAAAAACTTCACTGTGTCTTTTTCGCCAAGTGTTTGTGTTGCCCGGAAAAGGATGCAGCACATCCTGAAGTGTAGAAGATTGCTGTTGGCTTGCTGGCTTGCCTGCTAGTCGGAGTCCTGAATAGAAGTGGTAATTTCAGGAGCGTCTTTGAGATAAAAGAAGAAACGGGACAGGCACGCAAGCCAGCCAGCTTTCTTAAAGGGGTTGTGGCCACATGGACCGAGCTCTTCAAGGAGGGAAGGGGGAAAAATCTGCCCGGGAAAATGTTGTGTTTCAGGGCTTTGCTTTGCCGAGAGAGTGGCTTTTCCTTTGGTGAGGATGTAAATTTTGGTTTTCTTGGCTTTGGGTTTGTTGATTCTTTTTTTCCTGCTGACATTGTTTTAATTTGAAGCAAGATTGTGTGCTGTGAAGATGTTGTTTGAGAGAAAATCGTTACGAGCTGAAAATATTAATATATTTAACATTTTCAAAGGATTCGACTCATGAGCATGACCACACGTTTCAAAGAAATGGAAACGATTCAGACAATTTATGGTTTATGAAAAAAAAAAAACAAAAAACAAAAAACAAAAAACAAAAAACAAAAAACAAAAAACAAAAAACAAAAAACAAAAAACAAAAAACAAAAAACAAAAAACAAAAAACAAAAAACAAAAACAAAAACAAAAAAAACAAAAAACAAAAAACAAAAACAAAAACAAAAAACAAAAACAAAAACAAAAACAAAAAACAAAAACAAAAAACAAAAAACAAAAACAAAAAAAAAACAAAAAACAAAAAACAAAAACAAAAAACAAAAAACAAAAACAAAAAACAAAAACAAAAACAAAAAACAAAAAACAAAAACAAAAACAAAAACAAAAAACAAAAACAAAAAAAAAACAAAAACAAAAACAAAAAAAAACAAAAAAAAAACAAAAACAAAAAACAAAAAACAAAAACAAAAAACAAAAAACAAAAACAAAAACAAAAAACAAAAACAAAAACAAAAACAAAAACAAAACAAAAACAAAAACAAAAACAAAAACAAAAAACAAAAACAAAAACAAAAAACTAAAAACAAAAACAAAAACAAAAAAAAAAAACAAAAAACAAAAAACAAAAAACAAAAAACAAAAAACAAAAAACAAAAAACAAAAAACAAAAAACAAAAAACAAAAAACAAAAAACAAAAAACAAAAAACAAAAAACAAAAAACAAAAAACAAAAAACAAAAAACAAAAAACAAAAAACAAAAGTTTGGACCGTGGTAGGATAAAATTCTTTTCAAAACTTCTTCAGGAGTTTGGAAGAGTACTTGAAGAGAGTTTTATCCTACCGCGGTCCGAACTGCTATGCTGTAGATATCAGGAAGAGCTCTTGTAGAACTCCTGGAAAAAATGTTACTTGGGAGGCGAACTTCCTGAAGTGCCACTATCATTTTGTTGGTGGAAAACTTTCAGCTACATTATTCAATGACTTATCGCATTTTGGTTGATGGGATCTGTTTGATTATTCCGAGAAAGTTTGTCTTGCACGGCAGTGGCGCTGTCCCCGCCAACTTGACGACGAGCAGTTTGGGCTTTGTATTATTGATTTGTTTTCGTTTCATCACGAGAGAAAAAAAAAAGTTTCCAATCGATGAATGTTTGTATTTGGTCAAAGTTTCTTTTCCCACCCACAAGCAGTAATTGCAATTTGGGGGGAGAAATAAAGTCGTCAAAGTGACACTCAAGTTTCTTGAGGAAACAAGGCGTGATGAGATTCTAAGAAATGGTTCAATATTTTATGTTGTTCATTTGAAACATGTTTGAAGCTGAATTCGACTGCCTAATGATACTTTGTGGAATGAGAAACTCTCATCAAAGGATAATTTTATCCTTATTAGCTCTTTGTAATAAGCGCCCACATAATCAGATCTAATTTCATTAGACAAATCTCGCAAAAAGGCCTGGTAAACACCACCAACGCTCGATGTCGGAAAGATATTCATTGATTCCCTCATTCATACACAAATCCATTCATTCACAGCCAATAGAAGCCAAAGCCGACCTACTTAATTTCCATGGAGCGTCATCTTCTGTATCAGCGCTTGGTGGCAGCACCAAATCAGTCCCACCCACGTCTCTAATCTGGCTATTTACTTTTCACTTATCGAATCGAATCACGAAAAACATGCGCTTGATTTATATGCTGCAGAGACACCCGCGCGGGTTTATGTTTGAGGTGAAATTTATGAACCACCACAACCCTCAACAGTGGGTGGGCAAGATTTATCTAAATTTTGCGGTGAAATTTACCAGTTTATGTTTGTTCAATTTCATATTCGAAGCAATTTTCGCGATTTACTACCTTGCGCTGCAGAGCTGGGGCTACAATTCGGGGGGACAAAATCAAATCTCGCGAATTTTCCCCACAGACACGTAGAGCTGCGTGCAGAGAACTTTACTCCGAAATGGTGATAATGCAGCTGCTACTGTGAATTCACCAAGTAATCATTCATTTTGTGGAACGCAAACAGTTTAGGGTTGCTTGTTTTTGATGAATTTGGCGATAAGTCTGATAAGTTTGTTTTATGACGTGACATCGTTGATTTGACGACTTGACGACTTGACGACTTGACGACATGACGACTTGACGACTTGACGACATGACGACTTGACGACTTGACAACTTGAGGACTTTACGACATGACGACTTGACGACTTGACGATTTGACGACTTGACGACTTGACGACTTGACGACTGACGACTTGACGACTTGACGACTTGACGACTTGACGACTTGACGACTTGACGACTTGACGACTTGACGACTTGACGACTTGACGACTTGACGACTTGACGACTTGACGACTTGACGACTTGACGACTGACTTGACGACTTGACGACTTGACGACTTGACGACTTGACGACTTGACGACTTGACGACTTGACGACTTGACGACTTGACGACTTGACGACTTGACGACTTGACGACTTGACGATTTGACGACTTGACGATTTGACGACTTGACGATTGACGACTTGACGACTTCACGATTTGACGACTTGACGACTTCACGATTTGATGGTTTGATGATTATTTTACAAAATTATTCCTTACTTTTAAATACGGAACGAAAACTTTTTTTAGCCAATTTTAAATTAAGTTAAACCAATTCAAGGAGTCGAAAACATAACAGTGATAAATATTGCAAGATAGGAATGTTTATGCATGAAATTTTGTAACTCGAGAAGCAATTTTCTGATCGATTTGGTGTCATCGGCAAAGTTGTACTCTAAATGCATAAATATTGGACACAGTTATGCAAAGGTGATTTGAACGGTTTTCAATTAATTTCACATCAATTTTCATTACACTATATGGTTTTTATTCAAGAATTATTTGCACTTGGTTTTTTTGAAGACTTTGTTTATGAGTTGAGGGTTGAGGGGGAAAGGGCTAAAGCCCTAAAAAATGAAATATTTTTGAGGTATTTTTTTCAAGGAACGGCCCTATTTTCAATGAAATTAAAAATTGTTTACGTGTGGATATCCAATGATCCAACATTTTAAGTGTAGAATAGATATTCGGTGCCCTCTTCTTGTGCCATATCTTTTCGCTTAGGACTATACGTCACTTCGCATTGAAAAATGTGATTTTCATTGTTTTAAGCTGATATTTTCGATACAATTTTGAAATTTGTTTTCTTTCCCTGATTTTTGACACAATCATACTATATGGGTCATTCCATCTGAAGCGGAACAGCATTTGAAAATTACCCTCTCCGATCCTGCTCAAATTTGGCAGGGCTGTTGGTACTATCAAAACATGCAAGAATCATGAATTTCATCCAAATCGGACCACCCGCTCCATTGTCCGAACAACAATGTTTTTTTCTTCTTCTATTATTCTTCGATTCTTGGAACACAATATGGCTGCTGTCCTCACTTATAAGGATTTTTTTTTTTGATTAAATTTAACTTGACCAAAACCATCTTTTAATCAAATGGAGCTGGCTCACAATATAAAAATTGATTTAATATGATCAATCTATTAAACCATAAAGCAGATTTTGGGGCTTTTGCTGAATGGCACTATTTTGCTACCACCCATGACAAAGGCCTCGGAGGTACTCTAAAACGGATAGCAACACGTAAAAAACGGTACATTCAAAATAACCCAATAAATATTCCTTACACAAAAAAATATTGATCAGGGCCTTACCTATTTGAATAAATATTTGCGTAAAATTATAAAAATAAAAATTAAATGAATCGTCTCCCAGAACACCAGGTAGCAGTTATTGATAATCCCGCCAGTGTGCTTCTAGCAGATTCGGCGAATGAAGCTGAAGTAGGTAATCTTGAAAACACAAAACTTTAATTTTCAATATCTCTGGAACAAAACATATTCATTTTTGTCAATAAATGATTCTTATGTAAAATTGTCCTCGGAATACGATGGTGAGGTCAAATCAAAAAAATAAGTTGGGGTGTTTTGAGATACGACCGTTTGAAATTTTCAATTGCGCAATACAGGTAGACAAAATAAATTAATCAAGACTTTATTCACGGAAATCTATTCTACGTCCCATTTCTTTCAAAATTGAGCCTAAGACCGACTTTCTAAGATTTGTGGTTCCTGAGCTATCGTCGTTTGAAACTAGGAGGTTCGCTCCAAAATCGCCAAAAAGTCGATTTTTTTTACGACGATCGAGAATGGGTTGTTAAAAAAACTTAAACATATTTAAAGCTCGGTCTTTTATTAAGATCTTCTAATGTTAGAAAGAATGGAAAAATCAAAGAAAAATTACAAAAGATTGTTCTTAAAAATTAATTAAAAAAAACAATAAACATAAGTTTCCGACTTTAAAATGTTTTAAAAACTGTATTTTTTCGAAAATAATCAAATTTTCATAATTTCTAATATGGGTATCAAATAAAGCGAAATCGTGTACGTTTCTTTCACTTTATTGAAGTTTTTTTGCTATGTACTAAAATTTTCATAATTTGCAGTATGGGTAGCAAACGAAGCGAAATTTGATATGCTTTTTCACTTTATTAGATTTTTTTAAATTCTTAAATTCTCTAAATCACTCGCAATCGAGAACGCCAAGGCAATGCTGTAGAGTGAATAATTTGATATGTTTTTTTTTAAATTCTCTTAAAAGTATCGTATTTTTTTTAAATAAAAAGGTTTTCAAAATTTGCATTTTATTATCTACCGCATTGAAATTTTGTATAATTTTTCAATTTATTAGAGCATTTTTGGAAAAAACTTAAATTTTTCATAAACGACCTATTTTTTTGAAAATGCTTATATTTTCAAAGTATGGGCATTAAACGAAGCAAAATGTTGCATGCTTCATACAAACATTCAAATTGTACATGCTTCATACAACATTTTGCATCATTTATAACACATTTTGCAAATTTAAAAAATAGCATTTTCGAAAAAAATGGTAATTTGTGAATGTTTTAGTAAAACAAAATTCAAATTAGTTTGATTTTTCAATTATAAACTTTTTGTTTATTTGTAAAAAATATTTCTTGAAAATTCTAGTTCGAAAAACCCTTTTAAAGTAGAAAAGCTTACTAAATTTTGGTTCGTATGAGACTTTTATTGCAAATTTTGAAAATTTTAGTATTTTTGAAAAAATACCGTATTTTTTGTGAAAATTTAAATTTTTAACAAAAACAAAACGTGAAAAAGCTCTACTTTTAGTACCCATATTGCATATTATGAAAATTTGAGTACTTTTGAAAATATGGTGTTTTGTGAACAATTCTGAGTATAAATTTTACTTTGAATCTTAATAGATTTTCAAAAAATATATTCTTAGTGAAAACATTGAAAATTTAACATGATCGCCGATAGAATAATCGAAATAACGATAACAATAGATTAAAGTTACGATAGAAATATCGTTATCGTTATTGAGCCTCGATAATATTATCGTTGACAACCTTGAAATGAAAGCTGTAGACAAGTTTACAAAACTATTTATTTATTGTTTTGTTTTTCCACATTCGACCTTTTGTCCTTTCAGTTTTGTTCATTCAACCTTTTGACCATTCAACCTCTTGTCGCGCATCTCGGAAAAAAAGGTTCACGGAAAAAATACATATATTTTGATTTAAAATGTTTTAAGGGGACTAAAAAGGCATCTTCAGAGCCATGGAGCTTGATGGTGTTAAATCTGGTTCAGGAGATATGATTTTTTATTTTTGAAAAATATCGAAAACCTGGACAAAAATATTGATAAAAATTATTTAATTATAATGGAATAACAATTTTTTAACATAATCAAAAATTTATGATTGAACACTACGTTACCATTTTTTTTTAAATAAACCGTTGTCTGGTTAAGACTTTTACGTAAACAATTTCAATTTCTTTTCGTTTTTTTGCATTCAAAAAATCCTCTTAAAAGAAAAGATTTGTATATTTACGAAAAGCTTAGAAAAATTCCAACAATTTTCTCACTAAGACTTTGAAAATTGAGCAAATAGTTTCTGAGGTACAACCACCAATAATTTGAATCGATGAAAATAAGTATTTCGAAGTGTAACCTTACTAGCCTGAAATTTTTAACTGACTCAAAACTGTTGATCCAAGTTTCAACGTTTGAAAATTAATCTTTTGTAAAATTTTCTGATCTTATTGCAAATTTGTGTTACACAAAAAATCAAAATCAAACCATCCACATTAACGACCCCCGGATCTTTTGTGGTCTCTATTGCAAGTTTCTGCTCGAACCTAGGAGTCCGAAGACTTGAATGGAGAGAGCACCCAAACCTCTTTCTACTCCAAGGAACCTTCCACCCCAGTGTTTGAACTGACGACCTTTGGATTGCGAGTCCAACCGCCGCCAGCGATTCCACCGGAGTAGGCTTGGTTTGGTGTGTTGTTTGTACTTATGGCATGGAGACGACTCCTACACCTGGAATGACTTAACGGCCTAACAACCAAGGCCGTTACTGACATTTTACTTTCTCATCCGATGGAAGGTTGGAGCAGATGGGAATCGAACCCAGAATTATCCGCTTACAAAGCGGACGCACTGCCACACTGCACTGTTACACACATTTTAGTATTTTGAAAACTACGGAAACTTAAGGTATTGTTTAAGATTTATTTCCCAAAGTAATGTATACAACAAAGTTTGACTATTTTTACAACCAGATTGCTGCAAGATTAGGGCCTTTAAAGCAACAATTGGTCACCCTGTCTATGGATAACATTTTTGTTTGATGTCCGACACCATTGAACCCCGCTGGTTGGCAAGCACCATACTATCGACAAAGAGAACCACCCCCCACCGTGCGTCCATTCATCAAAAAGCGATGGACAAAAGGGGATAAATTTTCACATTCTCACATAAATGACATAAAATTCGCCCGGTACGTGGTCCCGGCCGCCGAGAGGGTGGTCCAGCTTTTGTCCCGCCATGATAAATCTGCCCGTTGGTCACGTCACGTTTTTGGCCCCAAGTTTGTCGCAGTAAAGCTCGCCTGAAGTCAGAGGTCACCGCGTTGTGGCCATTATCACCATTATCATTATCAACGGCGACAACATCGTGTCGAACAACACAGCCGCGTCAATAAACCACGTGGCGTAATCTCATTGGGTGAAATATTTATGGGAGCAATTGGATATGGCTGTCAATTGATGATCGGATAACCCGGGGAAGGGGCTGACCTTTTTTGAGAGGCAATTGTTTGCCTTAAAATTATTCTTCTTGCTTTTCTAATATGAAGAGTTTGGAAATCTCGAAATAACAGTCCCAAATTCCACATCAAATCATTTCCTAACAATGTCTTCAAATCTTCACCACCAGGTGATGACAGCGAAAATTCCTACATCATCCACGCTTTCGGCAAGGCTCCCCGCCGAACAAATCGAATCAATTTGTCTGAACAATCGAATGCTTAATAGACATGGCTCGATTGCTTCCGACTCTACTGGGCGAGCCGGCGTCCTTTTTCTTGAAAATCGTTTATCGAAACCGACATTTTCTTCCCCTCCTGGAGGCTCACTCAACAAAAACAAAATCCCGCTGAGTAACGCCCAAATTGATTGATGGCTTTGTATTTGGGTGGACGTGTGAAAGTGTGTGTGTGTGTGTGTGTGTGCAGTGCCTGTGTGGCAATACAACTCATGCAACAAGACCAACAGTTTATAAGCATTAAGTATATCAATTTCAATCAATCTCTTTGCCACGTCACGGTTTTTATTGTGTGTTGAAAAGGACGACAGGATTAATCTGTCGGGCTAATGATTTTCTTTTTAATTTGGCTGGGCGGAATGGTTTAATATTTACAAACTAAACCGAGAATTTCGTTTACAATTCGATTCGATTCTGTTAATGCGATGCGAAAAATGCGTAAAATGCTTTAATCAACCATCCATAAAAATTTAAATAAAATCAAATTAGCAAACGAGTGCTCCCAAGAATCATTAATAAATGTGAACAAGTGCTCATTTGGATCATCAATTGGCATCCTCCATATATAGTATGTGGTGTGAAGTAAAAAAAAGCAGTACTCAGGGCTAAAAACAAACCACGTCTCTAGATTTTTTTTAAATAAAATTATGATTTTTTTTTATTTAAAGTAGTTAGATATGCCAATTTAAAAAAAGCAATCTGGGTTCAACTTTGGTCATATTTCCTTGCTTATATTTTTACTGTTTGGTTCCCTGGAGAAAATTCCCGGGATTTTTCCAAAACCGGAAATTCCTGAATCCCGGGATTATTTTATTTTGTCCCGGGAATTCCAAAAATTAGAATAAATATAAAATGTTGGTCTGGAAATTCTGGTTTTGTTGTGGAATTAGATTAACAACGATTAAAAAAATTAAGCATATATCCAGGGTTTTTTTTTGGATATGTCCTATAAGCTTTTGTGTTTTTCATATGTTTATAGGACCTATTCAAAAAAATCTAGATATAAGCATTAATTTGACTTTTGTGAAAAATTTACCGATCCGTAAAATACCTAGAGCTTTAAATATTTTCTATTTTATATCAAATATTTTTGAAAAGACTATGTATATAAATGATTTTAAATTTAAAAATATATATAATTTAAAAAAAAATCATCTAACATCTTTGGCAAATCAAGACAGATTTATCGAATTAAGACAGCTGTTTAAGCCATTTTTTTGAATAATCTTTTGATTTTTTGATTGATTTCGGTTGAAACAGGAACTGAACAAAACAATTAGTACACCGATCTCCAATTTAATTGTCTCAAATTTCTTGTACCTATTTAGACTGAAGTTCCAATTATTCCCAGTTTCGTTTCTCAAAATTTAACATTGGCTAGTTTATTTTTATTTGCTGTATTTTTATTTGATATTTTAGACATTTGAAAAGATTTTTTTTAAGCTTTTCTATTCATGTCATTTAAAAAAAATTAAAAAAATATGTGATAATAAGAGATTTGTTTAATTTTAATCACATTGGATTAGGAATTGAATTAGAAACCAAAGCACAAGAAAGAACACCAAAAAATATTTCAAGCTATCTAAAATCTGCTATCCTTGTTTAGATTAAAGCGTAATTTATCACCAATGAATAGTATTGAGCTTATTCTATGAGTTTAAGCTTGAAAAACATGACAAATATAATGAAAAACATAGATTTTATTACTGCTTTAGAAAATCCCGGGATTTCAAATATATTTTTGCCGTTTCCCGGGAAATTTTAAACCCGGGAAAGTGGATGCCCTATTTCCATGTTTGTTTTCTTATATTTATTTTTAATGTAATGAATGCTTTTTTCCGAAGAGTGAGGAGCGGCCGTGGCTGACTGGTTACGGTGTTCGCTTTGTAAGCGAATGATCCTGGGTTCGATTCCCATGTGCTCCCAACGAGAAAGTATAGGAAATATAAATCTTGAAACTCTGAACATGTACGAAAAATCAAAGTCGCTCGAGTCGGGGTTCGATCCCCCGACTTTGGATTGGTAAGCAAAAATGCTAACCACTAGGCCATCGCGACTTGGTGAGCTATGACTGGAATTAGGAATACTGTTACCACCATCAACTATATACGCGCTGGGTCCTTGTCCATTTGACAAGGGTTCGGAAGTTCTAAATAACGTTTGAATCCGATTGGTCCAAACGTTCTTCAGGGCGGGGCTTGTCGACAAAGCTGAAGTACCTCGCGCTCGGCTAGCCAGCGTAGAAATGGGTCACCGAAGCTCGGCAGAGCTAACACCTTCCAAATGCCTTTGCGAGTTATTTGCATGTATAGAATGAGAGCTAAAAAAAAAAAATACATGGAAACAACTCAATTTGTAAGAAGTGACCGCGTGGTCCCGTTTGGTTGGTTGCACACACACACACACACACACACACACAATGAATGCTTTTTTCCAAAGAGTTAACATTTTTGCAGTGTTGGAATTCAAGCGAGAAGAAGGAAAGCAACGGCGTGCTAGCCGTTCGTCCCAAGCTAGTAATTTGTTTATCAGGCTTATGAATGCGAACCAGGCAATGGTGTAGAGGTGTAATTTAAATCGCTTTGTTGTTTTTTGATCATTTCCAACACGAACACGTTAAACTTTTTGCGAACGAGCAATTCTGGCTCGCGAGAAGACCCGTTCGCGAGCGAAGGAGGCTCGCGGCCAGAAATCGAGAGAGAGGAATTTTCTCGCGAGGTTTTTTTTAGGCATGTTCATATCGACATGTTTTGTATCTTTTCAAACCCCGTTTAAAATCAAAAACAAAAAAAATAAGAGAGTTTAAGAATAGCTTTTCTAGAAAAATCTTAATTTCTGGACTAAAAATAAAAATTGGCGGTTTCTTATGGATATAAAGCATTATAATAAAGATAAGTTTCGTTACATTGTGAATGAAAAATATAATCAGAAAATTCAAAATTTTATTCCAAATTAAAAAAGTGTCTATGTGCGAACTGTTCTCAAAATTCGCCAATTTTTTTTCATCCAATATGTTATTTAAAAAAAAAACTTTGGAAAAGGGACTCTTGAAATTTTAAAAAATATAAGTCTTTTTATTGCGACTTGTATTTTTCTGGGGTCAGATTTGCATTTTTTAACATTTCCAATATTTTGTGCATAATAAAATTTGCAATATTTTTTGTACCATTCCACACTTTGAATCTACAAAAAACTTATCAATTTAAATGATAATGGTAATAATTTATAAAAAGAAAATGTGGAAAACAAGCAAAAACCAGAAAAGTGACGGTAAAAAAACTTAAAATATAAAAGGCAAAAGGTCATGCTAGAAATGATATAATAAGCCTAATATGAAAATGAATAAAAATAATGGAACAAAAGTTGTTAAGAATTTAAGAGGTACTTTTGAGCAACTCGTAGAACAAAATCTACGAAAAACAGGGCTAAAGCAAAAAAAAATCAGAAAGAAAATATTGGCTTTGGGGCCATCCATAAACCACGTCGACATTTTTTTTTTTGAAAATCCCTTACCCGTTTCCCCACTTGTAGATATTTATTATTAAAAAAAATATTTATATGGAACGTGGACATTCACCAAATACGCCCGTTGTCCACGTTCTTTATGGATCAATTAAAACCTTTTTCGACGGAATGCAAAATATTTTTTGAATCTCTACAATTTAAAGTTGAGCAATTCTGTAAATTATGAAATATTCGTAAAATTTTTCAAACTTTTCGAAAACAATATTTAAATTTTTTTAGATCAAGACTAACTTTTCAAAGAGGCTTAAAATTGAATGTTTGGTCCTTTTGAAAATTTCACGAGTGTTGTTTGGGTGAGAATTAGAAAACATAAATTTTCCTGTTTCTAAATCTTTGCGTGGCGATATCTCAGCAACTAATGGTCACAATGACAAAGTTCAGAAAAATGAAGAAAATTTTCATAAATATTTTGTTATAGTTGGCAAACATGGGCACTTATTTTAAAAAAATATAATAAAAATTATTTTCAAAAAAGTTACCTAAAAATGGCTTTAACATGAAAACGGTGCACGTAATCAAAATTTCACTTGAGTATATTTTGATTGCAAATTTGATTTAACATAAAAAAATGAAGTTAATTTTTTTTTGCGACAAATATTTCGATTTTTTTTTAAAATCAGTAATGGTTTAAAAATTCATAACTCGGGCCAATATTTTTTGCACACTATGGAAATTTTAGAAAAGTTGGCATTTGATGTACCTTAAAACGTATCAAACAAAAATTAAAAATGGTGTTTTTTTAAATTCACAAAAAGAAAAATTAAAAATCATCAAAAAAAAATACCTCGTTTCATTATTTTTTCAGTGCAGTCCTTATCCATACTAACAATTTTGTCGAAGACACCAAATCGGTTTGAAAATTCTTTCAAAAGACACAGATTTATGAATTTTCATGTATCATTTTTGTATGGATAGCTGCCAAATTTGTATGGAACATTAAATGGACAAACTAATGATGCAAAATTGCTTCTTTGAGCATACCAAAGGCACCAAAAAAGATTCAGTTGGATTAAAATTACAAAAAAAAAAATCGAATGACCGAGAATTGCTCAGTTACTTAGCTGTTTTAAAAAACTGTAGCAGATTTGTTGTTCAAATTGCAAGTCTCGTATGTTTTAAAAATACTTCGTAATATTGATGAAAAATTCAATAAAATTAAAATAAAAGATAGAATAGTAAACAATTTTATTCCAATGTTTCAAATATGTTTTTATAAGGGTAATTCTCCGCTAACTCACACAGCAGTTGCCCCGACCCCTCTTCGATTTGCGTGAAACTTTGTCCTAAGGGGTAACTTTTGTCCCTGATCACGAATCCGAGGTCCGTTTTTTGATATCTCGTGACGGAGGGCGGTACGACCCTTCCATTTTGAACATGTGAAAAAGAGGTGTTTTTCAATAATTTGCAGCCTGAAACGGTGATGAGATAGAAATTTGGTGTCAAAGGGACTTTTGTGTAAAATTAGACGCCCGATTTGATGGCGTACTAAGAATTCCGAATAAACGTATTTTTCATCGAAAAAAACACTAAAAAAGTTTTAAAAATTCTCCCATTTTCCGTTACTCGACTGTAAAAAATTTTGGAACATGTCATTTTATGGGAAATTTAATGTACTTTTCGAATCTACATTGTCCCAGAAGGGTCATTTTTTCATTTAGAACAAAATTTTCATTTTAAAATTTCGTGTTTTTCTAACTTTGCAGGGTTATTTTTAGAGTGTAACAATGTTCTACAAAGTTGTAGAGCAGACAATTACAAAAATTTTGATATACAGACATAAGGGTTTGCTTATAAACATCACGAGTTATCGCGATTTTACGAAAAAAGTTTTGAAAAAGTTGGTCGTCATCGATCATGGCCATTCATGGTCACCCGTGACAGACACGGACGACGAAACAAAGAGAAACGCAAAAAGTAACTTTTTCAAAACTTTTTTCGTAAAATCGCGATAACTCGTGATGTTTTTAAGCAAACCCCTTATGTCTATATATCAAAATTTTTGTAATTGTCTCTTTAAACAGAACATGTTAACTCTATTAAAAACACGAAATTAAAATGAAAAATTTTGTTCTGAAAATGATTCTGGGACAATGTAGATTCAAAGATTAAATTTCCCATAAATGACAAAATTTTATCGAGTAACAAGGACAGTGTTTTTCGATGAAAACGTTTATTCGGATCTTAGTACGCCATCAGGGCGTCTAATTACATAAAAGTCCCTTTGACACCAAATTTCCATCTCATCACCGTTTCAGGCTGCAAATTGTGAAAAACACCTCTTTCGCATGTTCAAAATGGAAGGGGTCGTACCATCAAACGGACCTCGGATTCATCAAGGACAAAAGTTACCCCTTAGGACAAAGTTTCACGCAAATCGAAGAGGGGTCGGGGCAACTTTTCCCGATTTCGTGTGAGTTGGTAGAGAATTACCCATAACAGTTTTTATAAAAGAATAACACAGAGCATTTTTTCAACATCCAATCTTCTCAGTATTTATCTGTTTTAGTACAAATGATTTTTAGGTTATATTTCATATTTAAAAAGTATTGAGAGAGTTTTCATGTTAATTTACCAGACTTTTATTGACTGGTTATTGTGGCAACCAAATTACTTATAAGTGCAAAGTATATTTAATTAGGTTTAATTTGAGATATCATCCAGAATTATTACCAGAATTGCCTGCAGTTAACTATCACAACTCTTAAAAATAAAATCACTTTCAACTTATTAAAGAATATTAAGAACTAAAAAATAAATAAAAAAATAGATAAAAGAGGCAACCACAAGTGATTGTGCTTCATTTTGAATGAAACCTAATTAAAATCCACAAACAAGAGATTCCTAGAATCAACGATTAAAATGAATAAAGGCTCGTTTGGATCGTTAATTGGCATCATGAGTACACTTTGTGGTTGAAAATGGTTATGGGTTGTTTTTTTTTTTTTTAATTTTAAGGTTAATTAGCATCCTCCTATTGATCAAACAGTTGTTGATGCATAATTTGATGCGGCGCTCTACAACTCAATGGAAATTATTGATGACGATTTAAAAAAAGATATCGGAAGTGTTTGCTTACATTTTTAAATCGTTCCTTATTAAACACAAGCTTAAAATGAAATTATGACATAATTAAGTCATAAGTTTTTTTTTAAATGTTGACAAGACTCACAAAAGTAGCGAACCTCTTCACTTTAACAAACATTTCAAAAATCATGGCACTGCAAAATTTTTTCAAATTCCAACTCGGCTAGAAAAACAGATTTAATTAGAGGCAAAATTCGCTGCTGTTTATTTGCGGCAGAGCCAAAGCAAACAGCAAATCAGCACTCCGTCATCTGAATCCTTTAACCAGAGTCAGATGGAGAGAAGAAATTAACGAGTCTGCCGGGTTTCCCGGAAAACCAGTGAAATGAGATTGTGGTGTTTTTCGTAGCATTCTAGTGCAAAAGAAGCTTTTTGCTTCGACTGAGGGTTTTACGCCTCAAATGGATCATTTTGCTTCAACTTGATAAACCTGGATAATACGAATTCTTTTTGCTTTGATCTTCGCTAGAAAATATTTGTGATTACATAACATAACATAAAAAAGTATATTCTCTAAAAATGCTTAGAAAGAAAGATCTTTAAATTTTCACCAAATCCCCATCGGTCCATGCAGCCACCAACCAAGCTTTATCCCCCAGGGGAAATCTTTTCTCCGTTCCAGGTATTTCAATTCCTGGGCCTGGGATGTGTGGTCAACCGGCAGCCTTTATGGTTTTGAAGAAGAAGCTTCCAGCGGAAGATAGTTTGGCTTGGATGTATGCACATGACAAACACCGGTTGTGTTGACGACAGAAGTTGATGACAAGCAACAGCAGCAAGATTAAGCTTGACAAGATGTGGGAGATCTGTATGTGTGTGTGGTTGTGGTCTTTAAGGCTCAGCACATCACCCACACCACCACCATGACCACCGGCGTTTGGGGTTTTGGGAATATGACTGTGGCGTGTGGCTTGAATGGCTTTTGAATTAATTATGTTTCATTACATTTTTTTGTGACGCTTGTGATGAAAGGAGAAACTAGGAATTCCAACACATTAATGCTCATTTAGTCTCATTCATTTTCTTGGTAGATTATATTTTAAGAAAAATTTAGAAAACTGACAGGCTAACCTTTACTGAGGCTTACAACTTTGCCTGACCCTGGACGGTTGTTTCAAAAAAGTTTGAAAAATAAACAAAAATATTTTGAAATATTCCCCAACATTTCTGTGAGGGTACTTTGTACTAGAAGTACAATTTTTACTTACTCAACATTACCTATATTTTAAAATATAATTCAATATGATATATATTTCAATGTGATATATATGATATATGATTAAAAGATAATTAAAATGTGATGAGTGTTTAAGAATTTTTTTTTAACCTCATTTTAACCCATTTTTTGAACTATTTTTTTCAAAAATGCCAAAATTTAGAGATTACAGTCCAGACCCAATTATCCGATGCCTCGATTATCCGAAGCCTCGATTATCCGAAGATTTGTATGGAACTTCGGATTTTTTTTCTTACTTTTAACATCAAATTCGAGTTCTAGATCGAAATAGGCTGCGCGGCGGATCGAGTAAAATTTTTTTTGTTCTTGTCATTTTTTGGAGTTTTTTTTGTGTTTGAGCTAAGAGCGAGTCCACGAGCAAAGTATACTCATCTCGCATCGATCTCACCAATCTGCCTGAAATTTACAGGGCTATAGGTCAACGAGAAGTGGAGCAAATCGGGACCCAAAGTATGAAGGTTCATAAACGTCAACAATCTTAAAAATGCAGTAACTTGGGCAAACCTCAACTAAATTTCAAAATTCAAAATGCAATTAAAAATGCAACAAAATGCAGGGTGAAGCATCCCAATTGGTTAAATCTAAATGGAGTTATTGGCATGTTAGAAAAAAATAGCACAATTTTCAAACTGAAATAAAAAGTGTTCCATCCAGATATCAACTCGATTCGACCTGTAGCTTGTACAGGACATTTGGGACTACCATCTGAGATTGAGAACGCTTTGGTTTAGGCAGTTTAACACATAAAGTTGACACCTTTACTTTTAGTGAATTTCTTGGTTGTAAATTTTTGCTCTGGGGACTCCTTAGATCCCATTTTTGGTGATATTTTTATCATTATTATACAATAAAAAATGCATTACAACGTTTATTTTCTTCCATTTTAACTCTTTAAAAAATAAAAGTAAAAAATAAATTAAAAAGCTGGTGAGTTCTAGTATCTTTGGAAACGAACTTAATTTCAATAAATGTGAACTGAAGATTTTTTTTTTATTTTCTAATTTTTTTCACCGCCATTTTGGCCGCCATCTTGGATTTGAAAATTCAAAATTACTTTTGCATGGTTTAGGGGTCATAGTAAAGCTCAACAATCCAAAATAAAATAACGATTTTTTTTTTGTGATTCAATTATCCGAAGTTTCGACTGACATTTTGTATTTTTTTTTATTTAGGGCGATGCAAATATTTTTCAAAGTTTTTGTGATTTAACGAAAAAAATACTTATCAAAAAAATCTTTGTAAAATTGAAAATTTTCAAAAGTTCTAAAGATGTTTAAATCAACCCAAACAAGCTTAAAAACATTTCAAACGCAGGGGAATGTATTTTAAATCAATTTCAGCTGATTGCACTTCAATTTCCATTAGTTGTGGATTGCCTGCTTCTCTTCTGATGGTTCGACTGAGAGGGCATGCTTATGAATTTCTCGTCGCTCCATGCCTTTAGTGACGTGATGGGAACAAGGGCGTCTATGCGAAGTGTCCCTTCACCCGCTACAAATTTCCAGTGCTTTGGGGGAGGGGAGAGGGTAACCATTTTAATATATGCGCCGGTATTTGTAGCACTAAAATTCGTGCAAAAAAAAAAAAACTTATGCACGTGGGTGACTATGGCAATGGAGTAAAAGATGATCGAATTGTTCACCTAGCGCTCATATTCGATTCCAAGACCAAGTTGCCTGCGGGTATGGAGATCATACACACATGCATACCATTGAAATTTTGAAAAAGAAACAATGTTTGCCCCCTGATTTTGTTTTAATTAAAACTTGTACCAGCCTTAATAGAATTTTAGGAAAAATACTCAAATTTTCAAAAAATAGCGTGTTTTTATATTACAAATAACCTTTATTTTTCGAAAACACTCAAATTTTTATTAACGAAATTTTGCATGTGGGTAATTCTCCGCCAACTCACACAGCAGTTGCCCCGACCCCTCTTCGATTTGCGTGAAACTTTGTCCTAAGGGGTAACTTTTGTCCCTGATCACGAATCCGAGGTCCGTTTTTTGATATCTCGTGACGGAGGGGCGGTACGACCCCTTCCATTTTTGAACATGCAAAAAAAGAGGTGTTTTTCAATAATTTGCAGCCTGAAACGGTGATGAGATAGAAATTTGATGTACTTTTCGAATCTACATTGACCCAGAAATCACTCTAAAAAAAAACCTTGCAAAGTTAGAAAAAACACGAAATTTTAAAATGAAATTTTTTGTTCTAAATGAAAAAATGACCCTTCTGGGTCAATGTAGATTCGAAAAGTACATTAAATTTCCCATAAAATGACATGTTCCAAATTTTTTTACAGTCGAGTAATGGAAAATGGGAGAATTTTTAAAAATTTTTTAGTGTTTTTTTCGATGAAAAATACGTTTTTTCGGAATTCTGAGTACGCCATCAAATTGGGCGTCTAATTTTACATAAAAGTTCCTTGACACCAAATTTCTATCTCATCACCGTTTCAGGCTGCAAATTATTGAAAAACACCTCTTTTTTCGCATGTTCAAAAATGGAAGGGGTCGTACCGCCCCTCCGTCACAAGATATCAAAAAACGGACCTCGGATTCGTGATCAGGGACAAAAGTTACCCCTTAGGACAGAGTTTCACGCAAATCGAAGAGGGGTCGGGGCAACTTTTCCCGATTTCGTGTGAGTTGGTAGAGAATTACCCATGTATTTTCACTTGATTATAGTTTTTTTTTGTAAAATACTAAATCTTTCACCAAATATCATATTTTTGAAATTTGAAAAATAAGATATTTTGTGAAAAAATTGGGGTATATAACAAACACAACTCTAATAAAATGCAAATTCATACACAATTTAACTTCGTCAAAGAAATTTCCTTTTTTGCAAATTATGAAAATTTATATTTTTTTAAATACGTTATTTGTTAAAATTTTAGTATTTTACAAACAAAATTCTAATAAAGGACAAACACATACAATGTTTGGCTTCGTTTGCTACCTATAATGCAAATTTTGAAAATCTGAGTATTTTCAAAACAATTTGTAATATTGAGAAAATTATAGAATTTAACAAAAAAAAAACTAACAAAGCAAAAATCAAGATTCTTCAAGGGTCCAATAAACATTTTTTTTTTTTGCTTTCAGGATGATTTTTGAATCTCTGAGTAATGCCGGTTTCAAAAACATCCAGATAGCAAGAATTCAAAATTTTGTTTTTTGGACCATTTAACAAAAAAAAAAAAACTCTGGAAATGCAAACATAATTTTGCCTCGTATGGTACAGTCAAATCTCTTTTAACGCAAATTTTGGTTCTCTCGTAAAAAAGTTCGCGCTGTTTTTAATTGCTCGCGTAAAAAGAGTTTTCATTATTTTTATTTTTATTTTTTAGCAATAATAATAATGTAATGGCAGGTTATTCAAAAAAGCATCAGTGGTCAACACTGTATATCCTACAGCAGGTCGAAACGGTCTGAATTTCTGGTTTCCGTGACCTACGATGGCTACCTTGTGATCTGTTGGATAGTACAAGGTCATACAAGACTTCCGGAAGTTATGGTCTGGATATCTACCTGATCAACAGGGGTCTAAAAACAATATTCAAATGATTTTGGAATGATAACTATCAGTGTTGCAAATGAGTGATAGAAAATCTATCAATTGATTATCTCTGCACCAAAACATCCGAGAGTATAGCTGCCGTCACTATAGCTTGTGAGATCTCTTCTTGTGTCTCGTGATTCCCAGCGATGACATCCTCTCACGATCACTCTTCCCCTTTTCCTCGACTATGCGCTCTCACCGCTGAGTCTCTCAATCTCTCCGAAAACTGCAATGAGAGAACGCGAGCTGGCGATTAGGAGCCGACCACGCATGACGTCCCGTCAAACTGCGTTTGCGAAATTGGTTTTGTGGCGGCTTTTGTGGTTAAACGCTTTGCGGTAGGATGATCGTGGAAACAGGAATGAGAGAGAAAAGGAAAATGTCAATCGCGAGTGTGTGAACACGAAAACGTGTTCGGCTATGTTCGGCGCAGAAAGTTTCAATAAGGAGAGAAGTGCAGTTGTATTTGAGGCATGAACATTCAGGGATGATTGTAGTTGCTGAGAGCTGATATTTTGATATATTTTAAAAACCCTGGAGACTATTCACATGTTCAATATTATGCCCTCCTGAAAAGTTATTCTCAATTTATCAAAATGAATATTTTTTCCTGGAAGGGACCACAAAATTTCACAATTATGTTTTTTTTTGTTGATATTGAAAATTGATAATATAGATAAGTAGCAGAGATATTGGCATTAAGTTTCCCTGTTTTTTTTTTCATCCACTGAATTTTAGCAACCAGAGATCTAATATTAAATGTTTTTAGACAAATTTATTCAAAATTTTCTGAAACCTTTTTATTATTTTTGTTTAAATAGACGCTCATGGACAATATTTTTAGAAATAGAAAAAAAAATAAATCAAGTAACTTATTATCTCAAAAACTAAGCCCATTTTAAAAAATCAAAATTTATTCGAAAAGGATTTTTTATCAAAAAAAAAGCTCAAATAAAATAATCTTCACTCGGCATCAAAATTTTGGTTCGTACTTCTCCATGGTTCAAAAGATACGGGGTTTTATGTTTTAAAACAAACAAAATAAACTTGAAAATTTTAAAAATATAGACCCTGGGAAATTGCTCATTTTTGAAAAAAAAAGTTAATTTTTCAATTTGGACGGACAGCTGCAAAAGTTGTATGGAGCCTTGTGCTGGCGAACTGATAACAAAAATCACTTTTTTCCGCTAACTTTTGCCATATTGAATCTTAAATCGATTAGTTCAGCGTTAAATCTAGCAATTCGTAAGCACCTTAAAGGTAGTGCTGAACTTTCGAAAGCACATTAATGTCGCAAGCAATTATTGGAAAATCAAACATGTTTACATGAGTGTAATTTTACATTATAAACTGGTGAAGTTTTCATCAATTTTCAACTTAGCAATTATTTTAGGAAAATCAAACAAGATAACATTCAGCCAGCCAAATGTTCAACCTTTCAAAATTAAACTTTTGTTTACTATGTAGGCAAACACAGACAAGCCTTCCAACTTGCCTCCAAGAAAGCAATCAGGATTATTCTGTCATGAGCTTCTTGGCATCGATTCAGATTGCACATGATCTTCAAAGAGTACCCTCCAAAATTATGCAACGACAACGTTTCCTCTGCCAAACCAACTTCTCCAGGGTTGTCTTTCGAAATTGTTTCTTCAAACTAGGTGGACAGAAAAAAACAAGCTTGTATATTCATCATAGTTACAGATTTATTTGAGTACTTCAGCATCCTCCCACTTCTGCTTCGACACGTTTTAAAGTTTAGTTGTTTAGTGTTTTTTTGTTTCCATTCAGCAGCAAGTTTCTTTTTGTTTGTTTGTGTCACCTCTGGAAGAATTAAAACATAACCTAGCAAACTAAAACCGCTCACACTGCACCAGTGTGCGTTGGTCAATCTTGCGCTTCACAGCTAGTTTTGTTTTGTTTCTTCTTATTTGCTCGATTATTCCTTTTAAAAGTAAATAAATGCATTTTCTCTATTCTTCGATAGAAATCTGGTAAAAATGTTTTCTTTTTTTTGTTGTTGTTTCGCCTATCTTTTCCTAACCACACACCCACTTAAATTAGAGGAGGATGCCTCTACTTCTGGGCGTGTTTGAGTGTGAATTACGGTTAATTGCTTTGCCAATTCAATCAACAACTGCAGCCGAGAAGAGGTCACCCTGGAGGGTTGATTTTTTTTTCCTGTTTGGATTTTAGCTCTTTCGACTAGACTGGATGGATGGACGACTCACACGGAAAGCGAACATTTGGGGCTCAAAACAAATGTCGAATTTGGCGGTCGGTTTCGGGACGAAGCGAAACTTGGTTGATATTTGCTAATTTTCGATAGTTTTTGCTACAAAAGAGGTCCACATTGGTTCAGGTTTCGCTTCGGTCCGAAATCGAGCGCAAAACTTTTCCGTGTTTGATCTTGATATTTTTTTTTTTTGAAAATCTCGTTGTTTTTCAACCCCGTGCGATCTGCTCCCGGCCGCTGGATACTCCTTAAACGTTCACACTAAAATACATCTCTAGCTAGTTTGCTGCAAGTTTGCGCGAGTTTGGAAGCGTTTTTTTCTGTTTCTTTTCTTGTTGCTTGTGGAACACTTAAAATGATCAACATTTTTTTTGCATAAACTACGTTTCCAGATTTAGGAAAAACTCAACGTTTAACGAAATTTTCAACTTAACATCAGCAGTTAGGAAACAGGTTTTTTTTTCTTCTTGCATTCTTCTGTACATTTTAGAGTTTGTTTTTTTCTTAGCTTAGCTTGAGTTTTGTCTGATAAGCTTATTTTCTTTTTTGCATATATTTTTGATTTGTTTTAGTGATAATTTGTACTGAAGTCTAGAGATTTCCACTGTTTTTTTTTAGCTTTTTAATTTTGGTTATTAGCTATCAGTTTGCCTTTGTTTATATTAGTTTAAAATTACGCCACCTTTCTCTTAAGTGACAGTAACTTTTGATTTTGTTTCCCTCTTTTTTTGTTTCACTACGATATAGAGCATGATCTCGTTTGATTAGTTTTTCTTTTTTGGTTTTGCTGTTTTTCTTCTTCTTTTCCACATTTTCACACTACTGACTAAGGATTTTTGCTACTTCTACACGTGTACGTCTTTCGCTAGGGAAAAACCAAATGTTCTAATCAAAGAATCCGATAGAAAAATAGCACTAACTTCTTGAGTTTTTTTCTTCCTTCTTGAGTGTTCGACAGAAGAGGTCCTAAGCCTATACATCGTTTTGTTTCCTCAACTGTTTGTTTTTCTTCACTAGCTATGTACAAAGTCGATTCTTAAGCGTTTTCCTCTAACACACAAACACCATTTTTGTTTCTTTTTTTTCTGTGAGATAAGTATATATACTAGTGTATGCTTGAGTGTGTGTGTGTGTGTGTGTGAGAATGTTTACTTTACCTTCTTAGTTTTGTTTGATTTCACTTTTACGTCTTCTTTTTTACTGGATGCGAGAGTTAAAATGTACATGTTTTTCAATTCCTCTCCCCCAAATTGTGTTCACCTAATCTTATTACAATTTACTTTCTACATATTTACAAATATTAATACTGTTCCACTTCACTGATTGATTGCGTTCCCTCAATACAAAAATAGTTCCCTAATTTTCATCCCCCTCCCCTCGTCTCTGCTCACCCACCCACCTCTTTAACTTCCGTTAAAATTACTTATTATCAGTGATATTGTTTCAAGAGAGAAACCCATTCTCTTGAGTTTAAAAAAATATTCCCCACCTAACCGTTCAAAAATCCCCCAGTCGATTGGTCTTTTGTTTGAGTAATGAGCTGACTACAGTTTAGCGTTTCGCTTGAGTTTTTTTTTTTTTTTTGTTTGTTTTTAGTTTGGCACCTTAGCTGGAAGTCTTCTAGGACGACGTCTGCTGCGTTTATTTTCCCCTTCAAAGCTGCTGTAACTTATTGTGCCGGGGGTTGTGCGGCAGCTGAGCATTTTTTTTTGTCGATACCGATTCGATAGCTTTCCCCGCGAAAAAATAAGCAGGAAATAATACTACTGGGGAATGCACTTGAGGAATGAGCAAGTTAGGTGAATGTTTGTAGTTTGGTTTAGTTTTTCTTTAGTTTAACAAAATATTATGTTTTTCCTTCAAATATATAATATCTGAGAAATTTGAGATGAATATCAATAAGAAAAGTTCAATAAATTATAAATTACAAAAAAAAAACAAAAACCTAGTTAACTTTTTTTATTAAAACACGCATTAAACTTAATGAAATACTTGCATGACCATCTAGAAGAAATCTTTAAACATTTAAATATGGAATAAATATACAATATAATACTTATCCTCGGAAACACTCTCTCAATTTCTTGGATATTTTAAAATGAAAAAAATATTGATAATTTGATTTACGACTAAATACGTTTTGATTAATTTTTTTTTATTTTACTACATATAAATATATATCCGAATTCTTTGAAGCTATCTTGTGAATCAAAATATGTTTAACAAACAATTGTATGAAATTTGTTTCAAGAATTTTGAATATGAAAATGGATCAAGAAAAATTCAAAAGGACAGAAATTTATAATTCAAGATAGAAAAGACAGAAGCCATCAAAATCTAATGTAAAATAAATTCCAAAAAAATCAGAGCAGTTTCTCTGTAATTTCTTATAATTTGGAGTATTTTTTTGTCTTTCAATCTTGGATATTCTTTCCTTTTCAATATTTCAAAATTTCTGACTCAATTGCTAGTAATAAAAAAAATATAATTAAAAATTAAAAAAAAGGAAAATTTAAAAAAAACATATCAGAAATACAAATTCAAAGAAATTCAAAGATACAAAAATCACACACATAAATGATATCATTTCAATTAAATAAAAAAAATCGAAAATATTTGAAGAAGATCGAAAAAATCAGAAATTAGGATCAAATCCAATCCAAAGAAAGCACATTTAAAGAAATTCAAAGATAATAGAGTCAGAAATCAATTCAATTCGGTTTTATTGGTGAATAATCAAGATACAATAAGTTCTTTTGAGGTACAAAACAGAGTTTTGGAATTCCTTACAGCTGTGTGTTACATCATAACCCATGTTGGAACAGTTATTGCTTGTAAATAAAGGTGTCACCAAGAGTAAGAAAAAAGTATAAAAATAACTTACTAAGAATCAGATATTCAAATCAATTCGAATAAAAACAAATGAATTCTGGAATTTAAAAAAATATAAGAAAATTTATATATATTCATGAAATTTAGAGAAATTTTTCAAAAGAATAAAACTTGAAGTTCGAAGATGTTGAAAAAATCAAATAAATTGCACAAAATTCTACAAGTTTCAAAAAACTCACATAAATTCTGAAATACTTAGAAATTGTAAAAACTTGAAATTAAGTAGAAAGAAATTGAAAGAAATTGAAAGACATTAAAAAAATTAAAAGAAATTGCAAAAATTGACAGAAATTGAAAAATTTACAGAAATTGAAAGAAATTGAAAGAAATTGAATGAAATTGAAAGAAATTGAAAGAAATTGAAAGAAATTAAAAGAAATTGAAAGAAATTTTAAAGAAATTGAAAGAAATTGAAAAAAAAGAAAGCAATTGAAAGAAATTGAAAGAAATTGAAAGAAATTGAAAGAAATTGAAAGAAAATTAAAAAAATTGAAAGAAATTGAAAGAAATTGAAAAAAAAATTAAAGAAATTGAAAGAAACTGAAAGAAATTGAAAGAAATTGAAAGAAATTGAAAAAAATTGAAAGAAATTGAAAAAAATTGTGAGAAATTGAAAGAAATTTAAAGAAATTAAAAGAAATTGAAAGAAATTGAAAGAAATTGAAAGAAATTGAAAGAAATTGAAAGAAATTGAAAGAAATTGAAAGAAATTGAAAGAAATTGAAAGAAATTGAAAGAAATTGAAAGAAATTGAAAGAAATTAAAAGAGATTGAAAGAAATTGAAAGAAATTGAAAGAAATTGAAAGAAATTGAAAGAAATTGAAAGAAATTGAAAGAAATTGAAAGAAATTGAAAAAAATTGAAAGAAATTGAAAAAAAATTAATGAAATTAAAAGAAATTGAAAGAAATCGAAAGAAATTGAAAAAAAATTAAAAAAAAATTGAAAGAAATTGAAAAAAATTAAATAAATTGAAAGAAAATGAAAGAAATTGAAAAAAATTGACCAAATTGAAAAAAATTTAAAGAACTTGAACGAAATTTAAATAAAAAATGTGAAAGAAATTGAAAAAAATAATGACTTGAAAAAAGATTAAGAAAATGAAAGAGATTGATATAAATTAAAATATAAATTTAAATAAATTAAAAAAATGCAAAAAACGCTCAATGTCAAATAAAAAAAAAGTATAACATTAAAAGAAATCAAATTATTTTATTTCGGAAAATGAAAAAAAAATATGATTCAGAGCAAATCATAAAATTCAAACAAATTTAAGTGAAGAAATAAGTACATTAAAGCAAAGAAATAAGCACACTCAAAAAAGTAGGATAACGTAGGAAAATCAATCATAAAATTTCATATAATTTTAGAGGAATTAAAAAATATTCAATGCAATTCAGAGAAATTCAAAGTCATTCAAAATAACTCTAGGAAATTCAGATTCTGATGTTCAAAGTTTAAATTATCCGAAGTATCTCTCATCCGAAGAGCGATTTTCCAAAAACTTCGAATAATTAAGTTTTAACAAGTTAAAAAGCTTGGAATAAATAAAAAAAAAGATAAATGTTCAAATAAATCTAAAGCTAGAAAATTAAAAGATACTCTAAGAAATTCCAACAAATTGAAGAAAATTTAAAAAAATCGGTAAAAAAAGTTCCCTTATTGAATTGTTAAATTTAAAGAAATTCTACTTTATTCTAAGAAATTTGGAGCAATTTAAAATTATTCAAAGAAATATATTTAGAAACACGAATATTCAGAGAAATTTGAAAAAAAAAACTGAAATTAAAAAAAAACTTAAGCAAACATAACCACTGTAATAGATTTGTTTTAATTGATCGAAAATATTTTTAAAAATTATTTAAATATAGTCTAAAGTAATTCAAAAAAACTATAAGATTGAAAAGCAAATTTTAATTCTAAAATTAAAAAGAAAACTTACATTTCTTATGGTTAAATTTAAAAAAATGCAGCTAATAATTGATTTTTTTTTCAAATATAAATTAAAATTGGTCAATCAGCAAATAATTATTGAAAAATATCTGATAATTTTATGTTAAGAAAAAGTAAAATATTATATTAATTGCGTTGACATACAACAAAGGTGACAATCTCTAGAATTCAAAAAAAATTGAAACTTTCTTACCTGTTTAGGATTTTTAGCAACGAAAAAAAAACGGTGTAATAATAAACTTTAAAAAATATTAACTGTAGTCATGCTTAAATGTAAATTATAAATCGTCAAATTTTTGGTTTGTTTTTTGGTTTCATTTTAAAACGAATTGCAAATACTCTGGAAAATTATTGGCAATGGTCTTGTTTAAACATCAAATTAAATTTAGATTAATTGATGATTTAGAACATGGATTGAAAATGATTTTATGTAAGAATTTGAAGAAATTCCTAAAACCAGACATGGTAATCAAGGACTAGAAAAGAATCAATGATTGAATCTTGAGATAATTTATTATCATATTTAGGAAGACTTTTAAACTATGTAAAAAGTTTTTAGCTTATCAAAATTGTCACTAATTTAAAAAAAAAATGAAATTTTTATTATTCTACCAAGATTTTCTTGATTTTTTTTAAACCATAAGGAATGAGAAAAATAATCTACGGAATGTCCAGTTGTTTTTAAAGGTCACTGTAAGTTAATAATTCGCATTTATTTTATAAGTGTGCTGCTTGTTGAAAAAAGAAAAAAAAGATTTTCTAATAATCAAAATTTCAAGTGCATTCCAAACCAAAAAAAAAAGGCTTCGTATTCCCTTAGTCATCCCTCAATCGCCACGTGACCATACGGTTCGTTCCCCCACCTCCAAGGGAGGCCGGATGTCCACCCCCGTTCGTCGTGGTGGCACCTCCCCCACCCGTGACCATCCCCCCGGACGACATCTCCCGCAACTCGAACCCCCCTGCTGCTGCTGCTCCTGCCCTTCCCCCACCACCACCACCCGGCACGATCCGCCGTACTCACTCGATGTGCATGATCTTCTTGAACGCCTTCCGGAACTCCGGGTTGAAGATGGTGTAGATGACCGGGTTGACGAAGCTGTTCATGTAGCCGAGCCAGGTCGTCAGGATGAAGGCCGTCACGCCCGGCTGGCAGTCCATGTTCAGCTTGGTGCACATCGCGTCCATGATGTTGCACGTGAAGAAGGGCACCCAGCAGAACAGGAACACACCTGTTGGGGATGGAAAGAGGGACGACACGTGTCAGTTACCGGAACGATGTATTGTGAAGAGAGTGGTGCTGCAGTTGTAAATTTTCATGAGGTTTTAAATTATTCTTTATTTTTTATTTCATGACAATTCCAACTCAACTCAACTCAACTCAACTCAACTCAACTCAACTCAACTCAACTCAACTCAACTCAACTCAACTCAACTCAACTCAACTCAACTCAACTCAACTCAACTCAACTCAACTCAACTCAACTCAACTCAACTCAACTCAACTCAACTCAACTCAGCTCAGCTCAGCTCAACTCAGCTCAGCTCAGCTCAAGCTCAGCTCAACTCAAGCTCAACTCAACTCAGCTCAACTCAGCTCAACTCAGCTCAACTCAACTCAACTCAACTCAACTCAGCTCAACTCAACTCAACTCAACTCAACTCAACTCAACTCAACTCAACTCAAGCTCAGCTCAACTCAGCTCAACTCAACTCAACTCAACTCAACTCAACTCAACTCAAGCTCAACTCAACTCAGCTCAGCTCAGCTCAACTCAACTCAGCTCAACTCAGCTCAGCTCAACTCAGCTCAGCTCAGCTCAACTCAAGCTCAACTCAACTCAGCTCAACTCAGCTCAACTCAACTCAACTCAACTCAGCTCAGCTCAACTCAACTCAACTCAACTCAACTCAACTCAACTCAACTCAACTCAACTCAACTCAACTCAACTCAACTCAACTCAACTCAACTCAACTCAACTCAACTCAACTCAACTAAATTTTCTGCATTCTTTCAAATTCCTGGAAAAAAAAACTCATAATAATATTCATAGCTCCTCAAGCTCAGCATCATTTTCCAGCTGACCAATCCCGTTCATATCTGTCCATTCCGTTCACGTTCTCAAGTGTTGATCATCGACGGCTCAATTTATTCAACCGAAAAGCCGAATGGAAACAACGGAAATTTTAATTACTCTTTGGCATTCATTTATTCTGCAATCATTCAGTCATGAACATGACAGCAACAGGGCACACAGCTGGCAGGACAGGCAGAAAAAAAAGACGGAAAACAGTTTCACCCACTCTGTTCCAGCTTTTCTTTTTTCAACCAGCTCTGGAGTACGGTGAAAAGTGGACCAGAAACAAAAATAAAACACGATTTCAATTAATGTTCCAGTTGTTCGATTCAATTTGCTCGCTCTCTTTCCCGAGAAACTGAACTGCACACGACAGAAAAAAAAAAACACGGAACCGAGGCAACAATAACAACCGACGGTCACATCCGGAACGATGGACGGACTCGCTCCAGGACAGGTTGGGCGGCCACAGACGTGTCAGATGTGAAGAGTAAGAATAGTTCTCGGCTTGACCGCTGCTTAACAGCGCCGTTTGACAGTTCGTAACATGAAAAATTTGAAAACTCAACCTTAACTTAATTATTTTTAAATTAAATTTTCAAAAAAAAAAATATTTCAATCTTTGCAAACTTGACATTCAACTGTGGCTGAAATTTTTCCGCCCAACTCTTTCTGGTTCGGAAAGGCTCGAGAGGTGTCTATATTTAGCACGCTGCGGGAACGTCAACAGGTGGCATATCCCTCTGTCTCGAATATTGATCCGTCGTCTGGCCAGCCACGGTGAGATAAATGAGCTTACAGTGTGATGACAAAGGTCAACAGGTGGAAGTTGTTTAATTGTGTGGTTTGTGAGTGAATTTACAAGTTTTTATCTTTTATTAAGTTGTCTTAATATAACTTTTTTATGTTTTCTGATTATTTCAATTAGAAGAATTTTTTTGCAGCTTTTTAAAGATTTTTAAAAAATTTCCTCCGAAACACAGAAAAATTTGCTTTTTTGAATGATATTTTAAACTTTTTTACGAATGTATGATGATGATATGATAAAAGATTAGAAATAATATTTTTCCAATAAAATTTTCTTCATTTTCGAATTTTCTAAAATTCGACCTTTTGTACATTCGACCTTTACTTACATTTTTATCATACCATAGCAATTTCATCAAATGAAAATCTGTTTTTTTTTTCAGAAGGGAGTTTCCTAATGATTTTGTTTGACATGGTTTGGTTCGTCTTCAGACAAATTCGATGCTGATTTCTTTACTCAAAAATTAACATCTTTCAGTTTGTTTGAAATGTGCATATTATTTTTTTTTTTAATTTGACATAAGTTTGCTATTTATCATTTTATAGAAAAATAATGAGAAATCGAATCTTAAACTAACTTTACTATTATTAACTAGCATTTCGGAAAGAAGAAATAAAAAAAAATAAATGAAAAAACATCTCAGGAGATTTTTTCAATTTTCGAAGCTTTTTGATGTCGAAATGAGTCTCAAGCGAAAAATTAACCATAAATGTACTACCTTTGTAAATTAATTGAACAATTTTCGATGAATTACAGATTTGTTTTTTTAGATTTTTAAGGGATTTTTAAGACTAGATTTAAAAATATAAGCAAAATTTAGAAATTTCAATAAGAATAAATAAGTTATGAAACAAGAAAAAAACGGGTTTTAAATGTTTTTCAAATAAATAAACAATTTTTCAATCAATGAAGGAATGAACTTTGATTGAGAAATCGTTGATTTATTTGAAAAACATTTTTAAACCGTTTTTTTCCTTGTTTCATAACTTATTTATTCTTACTGAAATGTCTAAAATTTGCTTATATTTTTAAATCTTGTCTTGAAAATCCCTTAAAAATCTTAAAAAAAAATCTGTACTTCATTGAAAATTGTCCAATAAATTTAAAAAGGTAGTCCATTTATGGTTAATTTTTCGCTTTTGACTCATTTCGACATCAAATAATCATAACATTTCGAAAATTGAAAAAATCTCCTGAGATTTTTTTTCATTTTTTTTTTTACTTTTTCTTTTTGAAATGCCTACAAATTTAAAAATATCATCATTATTTTGTATGAATAATTTCTTCAAAATCTGAAAAATAAATCTGGTCGTTGTCGAAAACTGTTTAATTAAAATAATAGTGTGGTTCATTTATTGTTCGATTTCCAATGAAAACTGATTCAATTTCGAAAACCGATTTGAATACAAAATTCTTCTTAGATATTTTTAGTACATGCCTTTTCTTAATTTTATATTATTGTTTTTTTTTTTAATATTGTTAAATTTTGTGTGTGATTTAATTTTTTTTAAGTATGTAAACGCTAATGCAAATGTGTAAAAAGTAGAATAAAAAAATATAAAAAAATATTAATTAAATAACAAGCCATGATCTAAACATTTAAATGAAAAAAATATTTAAAATGCATTTACACTAGTTCATTTGTTTTGCAAAAAATTGTTTTCAAAGATTTGACAAAGACAAAAAAATTTGCGAAAAAATTGAAAATTTTCAAAAATTCGCATAAACCCAAATATGCTGAAAATGATTTAAAAAGTAGATAAATGAATTTTTAACTGATTGCTTTGAAGAGTGGGGTGACAAATACTTTTCAAATATTTGTACCAGCCTTAAGACGATAGAAAATGGCATATTTTTATGAAACTTTAAAATGGGCAAGAATTTTTTAAATTTTTGATTCAATGTTGAAATATTAAAAAAAAACTCCATTTTTTGATATTAAGGGGTTACATACATGTAAATCGGCAAAAATGTCAGAGGTGTGCTTGAAGGTCGATTTTCAAAAAGTTTATTATAAAAAAAAGATAAAAATATTTTTCTGTTTTTCATATAAAAAATCGCCAGTTTTTTTAGAGGCGAAGCTATGTTGAGTGAGTCTCAGCAACGAGACCGCCCCGGCACCCGGCAGCATAAAATAGTGAGCGCAGCATAAATTTCGAGGAAAAGCGCAATGAAGAGATTTAAAAACTTCGGGAGAGCAGTGTTAGTTCCTGCTTTGGTACGCATATGACAGAAAAAGTGTTTTGTTTGGAGTTTTCCATCTCATGTTGTGCTATGAACTACATGTAAACAAGTAACTGATAAAGTTCAAATTATTGAAAAGTTCAATAGTTACAAGGCTACGCGACGCGGTTCAAGAATGTTGAACCAGTATTTTTCATCTCCCGGTGAGTTTGTTCCGAACTGAAGAGAGAGCCGTCAAGACAGCAGAGTGTGAGAACTGAGTAACTGAGTTACTTGTCACACGGGCCTCTACTGTAGCCTGTGCCTAAACAATGAGTGCCATCACAGTGTGGCCAAACGTCTTTTTTTTAATTATTTCCTTATTACAATTATTCTTACAATTATATTTCATTAATGCTGAGCGGATTCGCTAATTTGAATTTCGCTAATGCGAATGTTCGCTAAATCGAACGATTTCGTATTAAAAAGTATTCATATGTCTTCGTTAGTTTTCCAAGTCATGTTTGTATTTCAACCCCTTTGTTTTTAATTTTCCGAGCACTGTTTTGATGATTATGATAGCGAATCCGCTCAGTAATCATATTATCAATTATTCTATTGTTTGAAACCATATTTCATTATTATTGTATTACTTATATATGATAACATTATATGCCATATTCCAATCTATTAACCAATTTTCCTTTCAGCATACTCACTGCACAATACACTAAACACACTCCACACCAAATTGAAACTATTAATCGGAGCGTTTGGTACGGTATGTCCACGCATCCTTCCTCCCCTGTAGATTCTGTGAAATGTGAATCCTCTCTGCGGTAAACACAACGCAGTAGGGCTGGCCGCTTTAATTTTTGTTATACATTTTCGGGTGTTCTCGATTGTACTGCAATTATTAATAATGACAAGAAAAGTGCTTGGGGCGTTATCTAATCACAAGACTTTCCAGCATGCTTTCATCGGACTGGCTGCGTTTGTGTTAGATTAGAGATTAGATTAGATTAGATTAGATAAAAAATTGCCAGTTTTTGATTTTTGCATTTTTTGAAAATTCTAAATTTCAAAATCGGGCTTCGTCATGCACACGGAATATGTGTTGGGAGTCTTCACCCAAAATTTCAGCCAATTTGATCCGTCCCATCTAACTTGGTGTTCATAGAAAAACGCTCAGAAAGTTAGATAGTTTGCTTTGCGCATGGCAAAACTCTGAGGTTAAATCGTCTCTAACTCAGTTAAATCATGAAATACCTTCATGAAACTTTCAGGAGTATTTGAAAATCATCTTTTAAGTTGAATTAATAAATTTTCTGTAATATGAAATTTTGTGATTTTCTACATGTAAGTAACCCCTTAAATCAAATTTTGAAAGTACTTCTCTTGAATTTACAGAAAGTGAATCGTTTTCAATTAAGAACCATTTTATGGTAATTTTTGAAAAAAAAATAATAATAAAAAATCAAAGCAAATCCATTGTTTATAGAAAAGAAGAACAGAGAAAATAGATTGTGTTGAACAGTGTTGCCCAATTAGCTCTCTTTGTCTTTTGATAACAATGCATTGTTTGTGTACCTCATCCTTAGGTGGTCTACAACCTACAACTTAACTAATCGATCAACAAATGCATAAAAAAAAAAACGAAACTATTGGCACTACGCCCCCCGGGGCATGGCCTTCCTCTAACGTGGGATTTCTGCTCCAGCGCCTCTGACGAGACAGGAGAAACCGGGACCGACGTTTTACTTCACCATCCGATAGAAGCTCAGTGGATAAGGCGGGAATCGAACCCGCGTCTCATAGCATCATCGGGATCGGCAGCCGAAGCCGCTACCCCTGCGCCACGAGACCCACAAATGCATACAAAAGATAAAAAATTATAAATTTTCACTTACCATTTTTGAATCGGCAGTCGCCATTTTGGTCTGGGAAATTATATGCACAAACTGAGGATGCAAAATGGATCCCGTTAGCAAACGTGAGACAACATAAAAGTTTCATCCAGATAGATAAAAAATACAAACAAAATAAGATGCCCAAAATCTCATATAATAACTCACATCGACATTGTCGTGCTAACTTGTCGTACGTCGCTTTTTAACGTTCCGAGAAAAACGCGTTTCAATGTTTGACCTTGAATAAACAAAAACGAGGATACGCGATGTAAACAATAACAAACACGTTTTGTTTGGTTGACCATTCTGAGCACTGTCCCGAATTGTGGTTGAATTTGATTTCCGGAATCTCGAGTCATAATTGCAAATATTTACGGTAGTCGGCCATGTACGTGTGTCAAACGCGTTCTGACCTGTAATCCCTTTGGCCAATTGTCGCACTTACATCAATTTTCAGACTGTGTAAAGATATCACGACAATGTTGAATCTTCTTTCATCTGAAGATCGACAGAAATGCAGGGAGTTTTTTCAGTTTTTATGGAATATATCAGGATTGAAATCGAATTTTGGGGATCTGTGAAGGTCGAAAGGTGAGGCATTGTGAGCTGCACAAAATGGCGTTCTTAACTCAATTTGGCCCAAAATGCACGTACGACAAGTTAGATGGACATACAATCTCAGCACTCAAACGAATGCTATATTGAAATTTTCAACATTTTTTTATGACCATAAGAAATCATTTTGACACTTTAGAATGACAGAAAATATGATTTTTCAGTTTGAAAAAAAAAAATACAATTATAAATACAAAATTAGTCTAAATGGCAGTTGACTTTTTCATCGGAAAGTAACATTAAACGTTACAATTAATTCACGCAATGCACCCCATCCCTCAAGCCTCTCTCAACCTGCACGACATCTGCCCGTCAAAAATCAGCCCAAATCCAACTGTCACTTTTGGGAGGGAAGGGAAATCCTTTTTCACACCAACTTTGGTGTGACGCTACGCGTGCGGAAAACCCTCTGCAAATTCATCCAACCTGTCAGATCAAAGGGAAACAGGCCCTGGTGGAGTGAAAAAAAAAACCCCGTCACATCGTTTGACACGTGTTGGGGGCGGTTGGCTCCCACGTGGAGGTTTCTCGCGTGAGACGACGGTGAGATTGACGGATCGTTTGGTGTAAAATACTGGGAAAACACCTGTTTTTTCTGGTTTCTTTTTTTGGATGATTTGTTTCTGGGTGATTTCAAAGCTTTTTGTTATTTTTGAAGATGTAAATCTCTTAGGACTTATTTTTCTTTGGTTTGATTGTGAAATTCATCAGTTTTAATATTGAACAGAATATAAAAGCTGTCCAAAATCTGATAATCCTGAACTGAGTCCGTCAATTCAAACTCCTTCATATAGTAGGATTATTGCCAAAGTCTGCCAACCAGCTCGTCAAATCATTTTATCGAACATCCTCCGTCAAATGCTACTAAATCCGCCGTCACAAAACCATAATCCCCGCGAGAATGTGAGTTGGGTAAATCTCCAAGCCAAATTCCACTTTCGTGAATAGCATCATTGGTGCGCTGGAAGTGGGGACGCGAAATCGTGATTATGTAGGTTAATTTTTGTGTGTGCTTTTGTGTCGCTATTCGTATGGAGTGAGTGATTGTGGTAATCGAATAATAGCATCATTGGTGTGCTGGAAGTGGGGACGCGAAATCGTGATTATGCAGGTTAATTTTTGTGTGTGCTTTTGTGTCGCTATTCGTATGGAGTGAGTGATTGTGGTAATCGAATAATAGCATCATTGGTGCGCTGGAAGTGGGGACGCGAAATCGTGATTATGCAGGTTAATTTTTGTGTGTGCTTTTGTGTCGCTATTCGTATGGAGTGAGTGATTGTGGTAATCGAATAATAGCATCATTGGTGCGCTGGAAGTGGGGACGCGAAATCGTGATTATGCAGATTAATTTCGCTGTTCGTGTGGGGTGAGTGATTGTGGTAATCGAATAATAGCATCATTGGTGCGCTGGAAGTGGGGACGCGAAATCGTGATTATGCAGGTTAATTTTTGTGTGTGCTTTTTTGTCGCTGTTCGTTAGGGGTAAGTGATGGTGGTGATCGAATAATAGCATGACTTACTGAATTATTTGTGTCTTGAGCGTAATTTTCGTTGAGTAATTGGTGTTTTTTTTTTTGAGATCTTAATTAATTGTTTTGTGATTTTCAAAGCCCTTCCTATATCATCGTTGATCGGAAGGCACGGCGTCGGGTAAATTGTGTATAATGTTTTGAATAAGGTTTTATTTTTAATGGTGAAAAATCCATTTTTATATAATGATCAAAAGACGCACTGACATTTTGGATTAATTAATAGTGGAGTGAAATAATTGTGTGTGAGTGACTTTGTGTGTTAACCAAAAAGACCTTCCCATAGCATCGTTGCTCGGAAGGCTCGCCGACGGGTCTGTTATGAAAGTCCTCCCCATAGCATCGTAGCTCGGGAGGCATCGAAAAGCCAATACCTTATCCTACTAACCCAAAAAATAATAATCACGTGATGCTTGAAGGAGATGCTGTGGATTCAACGGTCTCAAGCGGTATCAACAAGTATATAGCGAAAAACTGTGTGCTTGATGAGTCTGCAACTTCAACTATCGGACTAACATTCCTCCCTTTCGTTGAACTGCAGGCTTCTTGGGAGGGCGCCGGTATTGACTAATAAAGTCGGGGTCTTCAGGGGTTAAACAGTGAACGGATGGTTGGCTCCCACTGATCATTTTTGTTTCATTGTTTAACTTCAGCTGATCTGTCAATAACGGAGTAGCAGCTCATTGGCAGTCAACCATGCTCATGCTCATGCTCATGCTCATGCTCAAGCCAAATTCCACTTTCGATAGGACGGCTGGATGGAGTTTGGAATTGGAGATTTTATGTTGTTGTCTTTTGCATAAGAGTTTTGATTTGGTTTAAACTTTAAATATTTTTTTTGAAACAGTTAAGTGTTGAATCAAAAACATTAAAGTTACAAGTTTCAAACTAAAAGTTCCAAATTGCAGCACCACCAATTGACAACTTCAAAAGTTAGCTCCAAGTTACTTACCCAACACTATCGCCAGCGTTTTGGTCGCTTTCCGCTCCTTTTTCGCCGAGGACTTTTCGCGCTTCTTCTTGGACGCCTTGTTCACCTTGTAGATCGTAAACCGGCTGCAGTTGTGTCCACGTCCGAGCAGGAGAGTGCATTCCAGGGGTTAAAAGAAAGAAAGGAGAATGTATTTTTGTGAGTTAGATTTTATGACCGGGGTTTTGGCGCCATATGTGTGTTGACTCAAGTGGTCCTTAAGTTGACCGCACAATTGAATTGTATTGGTGGTTTTAGGGAGAAAGTGGGTGGTAAGTTTGGAATATTTTATGTTTTTTGCTGACGTGATCTGATTTTACGCTCGGTTTGGTTGTTTTATTTGGGATCGTAAAGTTCGGATACTTTAGCTTTTTCATCACAAATAAAACCACAAATTGTTTTTTTTTTATTTCAGCCACGTTTCAACAAGATCAAAAGTGACTTTAAGTTGGTATTCAGGTCGAGAACAACATTTGAAAAAGGTCTAACCACATGACTCTCCATTTCCCCTAATTTATAAATCATATTTCCATAAATTCATGAATTCATAAATTCATAAATTCATAAATTCATAAATTCATAAATTCATAAATTCATAAATTCATAAATTCATAAATTCATAAATTCATAAATTCATAAATTCATAAATTCATAAATTCATAAATTCATAAATTCATAAATTCATAAATTCATAAATTCATAAATTCATAAATTCATAAATTCATAAATTCATAAATTCATAAATTCATAAATTCATAAATTCATAAATTCATAAATTCATAAATTCATAAATTCATAAATTCATAAATTCATAAATTCATAAATTCATAAATTCATAAATTCATAAATTCATAAATTCATAAATTCATAAGCATGAGCATGAGCATGAGAGACCACCCATGGTTGTCCTTCTCCGTTGCTGAACAGGACCGTAATATCCCATCAGCACAACTGGTCACACGCTTCAACGATCAAATGATGTTTCCCTTATCAACAGCATATTCATAAATTCATAAATTCATAAATTCATAAATTCATAAATTCATAAATTCATAAATTCATAAATTCATAAATTCATAAATTCATAAATTCATAAATTCATAAATTCATAAATTCATAAATTCATAAATTCATAAATTCATAAATTCATAAATTCATAAATTCATAAATTCATAAATTCATAAATTCATAAATTCATAAATTCATAAATTCATAAATTCATAAATTCATAAATTCATAAATTCATAAATTCATAAATTCATAAATTCATAAATTCATAAATTCATAAATTCATAAATTCATAAATTCATAAATTCATAAATTCATAAATTCATAAATTCATAAATTCATAAATTCATAAATTCATAAATTCATAAATTCATAAATTCATAAATTCATAAATTCATAAATTCATAAATTCATAAATTCATAAATTCATAAATTCATAAATTCATAAATTCATAAATTCATAAATTCATAAATTCATAATAAATTCATAAATTCATAAATTCATAAATTCATAAATTCATAAATTCATAAATTCATAAATTCATAAATTCATAAATTCATAAATTCATAAATTCATAAATTCATAAATTCATAAATTCATAAATTCATAAATTCATAAATTCATAAATTCATAAATTCATAAATTCATAAATTCATAAATTCATAAATTCATAAATTCATAAATTCATAAATTCATAAATTCATAAATTCATAAATTCATAAATTCATAAATTCATAAATTCATAAATTCATAAATTCATAAATTCATAAATTCATAAATTCATAAATTCATAAATTCATAAATTCAAAGATCCATAAATTCATGAATTCACTTCTCTCACAGTACTTTGGAATTTCAAAATCTTGTAGATTTGTTCCTCTGATTGTGTTATTTTAATGTTATGTTTTTCAAATGTTTAGCTTAAGGATTTCAGTCCAGATTTACTTTCTTCGTTTCTCTTTTCTAAACATTGATTTTGCTTATTTATTTATTTTTTGTGGTGCCGAATAAAATTTATTTTCGGCACTTCAATTCAATTTAATCAAATACAAGTAACAGTAGGTTTCATAGGAATAAACTTATTTTTCACATCTCATCTAGCTCAGTTTTGCTAGAAACCACATAGTGGTCAGTAGAATGAACAAGTTTTTTCCCACCAAAAACTAACTACAGAACTTGTGCTGAAATCCTTTGGTGCAATTTTCACCCTTCGAAACAACCGCATTTTTTGCATGGTAAAAATATACAGCTAGCTCACCAACCGAAATGCATCATAAAAAATCTACCGCAAACAGTAATAAACTGCAGAAACTAACTGTAAAAAAAAAAAAAAAAAACAAAACAGAAAAATACACAACGCTTTTGTGTCCAGAAATGCTGAAAAGCCTGCCCGAAGCGCCGAAATTCCTGAGCCTTATAAATGGTGCCCATGTTTTCGGCAAAATTATGACGGGCCATAAAGGGGAAAGGATTAGGTCTCATCTTTTATTCAGGATTACATTTGGCGAATGAGTGAGTCCCTTCGGGCGCGATACTTCCTCACCAGCTACCCTCCCTCCAAGTTCTTGGAAAAAAGGAGTCAACATTTCAGCACGAGATGATACTGGGATGAATTAGAGAATGGAGATTTAAAATGTGACACAGGGTGTCAACTTAAAGGAATCTGGAAAATATTTTATTATCAGCTTGCAAAAATTCTTGAGAAAAATCTTTGTTATTTTGGATGAAAAAATATTTAAAATATATTTCATTTGAGTAGACACCAAATACAGCAAACGTTAAATTTTCCCGAAAATCTGGCAACACCCTGGAGTCCATTTGTGGGCCCAGGGGTTGAGATCTCGTCATCGAGTGTCCTGATTGGCCTCGCCCGGGCAAAAACCCAATCATAAACCGACGACATATGGCACAAGGGGGGACACCTTCCCCTGTTTTCTAGAAGGATTGGGTGTCCAAAATTGGATCGATGAAAGTGAAACTTTTACGCCTCATAATATTTTATTAGGAGGCACCTTTTTATTGCCTGCTATCGTTTGTCGTTGATGTTGTTGGTCTTTCTGCAGAGCAACAACAAAAAAAAGAGGGACATTTTCTGCACAGGCGATAAAAGGTGGTGAAGAATGTGCACATATTTCACTGAAATTGTCAAAGTACCATTCGTTTGGGTGACCTCTGCCTCTCTGCGCTGGAATGGGTAAGCAAGGAAATAAAAACCATTCGAAACTGAAGCGAAAAAGGTTCGAGGATATTCCTTTATTCATGATTCATGAAATCCAGAACCAACAAGAAATGTGCTTCTTTCAGATCAACCTTTTCTCGTTGAAAAACGCTATAGTAGTGCGAGTTATGATCTGGCGTTCGTGTTCTGCTGAATGTTATGACTATTTCAAACAAGCCCCCCTCCTTAATGGCCAGGGATAAGTTATGGCCTGTTTTCGCTCAATACAATTTGTGTTTTACTCGCAGGAGACAAGTTTGTGGTAACTGCACTCAACAGATGTTTACTATCACTTGGAACCAGTGTCGAATGTTGAGATTTACGGTAGTTTAGACGATGCTTATGTTTACTTGATACCACTTTTGGATCAATATTTTAAAAAGTATCTTGTGAATTTTAAAGACAATTAAAAAAAAAACTCCTCTTCTCAACCACTAATCAACAAAAAAGTCAACAAAGTCCGTAAAGCAAATTTCAGTGAATTTTCCGAACCTATATTCAAAGATGAGCATATTAATTTTCAAAGAAATTCTCACCAAAATTACGTAAAAATTCAAACTTAATCATTGCCAAACAACGACAACACTTAGCAACAAAAAAAATATAGAACAATTCCAGCTCAAATCAGGATTTTTTCTGGTACTTTTGTACCTGATTCTTTCTGATTTCAATGAAACTTTGTAGACATGTTATCCTAGGCCTATATAAGCCATTTTTGTGTATATGGAGCCAATAGTACTCGAAAATAACATTTGAGGTGGGCGTAAGGTTTTTAAATATTTTTGTATTTTGCAATTTAAAAATTACTGTATCTCGAAGCCGTTGCATCGTATCAAAAAGTGGTCAAAGACAAACTTGTAGGAAATTGAACGGGCTTTCTGAAAAAAAAAATACACTGTAAAAAAAAAATACACGCCACTACTATGAGAATTTTCAGTTTTTAAGTTCAACAGTTAAATTTGATGGTGATGTGACGATTTTTTTTCGCTCAATTTTTTTGAGGATATAGCCTAAGATGTTGCAGAAAGATTCACGAAAAATGCAGGATGGTATGTCTCTCCTAAAAAAATTCAAAAATCATTTACTACAACTGTTTTTTTGAAAAGTGGTCTAAACGTCAAAACTTTTCAGAATCGATAGTGGGAATCGATTCCCCAGACAATTTAACATAAAAGTCTTTATATTGACCATTGTCCTAAGTCCAATCCTTGGGAAGATACAGTGGTTTTAAAAATAAAAATGTTGAAAAAACAGGTTTTTTGGTGGTTTTTGGCAATTTCCATACGACAGACTTGGTTTTTCTGTCTCGTAAATATTTTTACCGAAAAACTCGTTCCATTTCCCATAAGTTTGCCTTTGACAGTTTTTCAATTTGACTTGTCTTGTTATTTACCTAAGCTTATTTACTATTCAGGTTTCTACCACACTGAAAAAAATATTCTATTTACAGTTATGAGCAATGTAATTTAACTTATATCTGTTATCCCATACATTTAATTAAAATGCTGTCAAAGACAAATTTGTTGGAAATTGGACGAACTTTCCGATAAAAATATTCACGACACTGGAAAACTAAGTCTGTCTTATAGAAATTGCCAAAAACCACCAAAAATCGATTGCCAAAACCACCAAAATCGATTCTCACTATCGATTCTGAAAAATGTTGACGTTTAGACCACTTTTCAAAAAAACAGTTGTAGTAAATGATCTTTGTATTTTTTTTAAGAGAGATATACCATCCTGCATTTTTCGTGAGTCTTTTTGCAACATTTTAGGCTATTTCCTCAAAAATTTTGAGCGAAAAAAAATCGTGACATCACCATCAAATTTAACTGTTGAACTTAAAAACTGAAAAATCTCATAGTAGTGGCGTGTATTTTTTTTACATTGTATTTTTTTCAGAAAGCCCGTTCAATTTCCTACAAGTTTGTCTTTGACTACTTTTTGATATGATGCAACGGCTTCGAGATACAGTAATTTTAAAATTGCAAAATACAAAAATATTTAAAAACCTTACGCCCTTCTCAAATGTTATTTTCGAGTACTATTGGCTCCATATACACAAAAATGACTTATATAGGCCTAGGATAACATGTCTACAAAGTTTAATTGAAATCAGAGAGGGTCGGGTACAAAAGTACCAGAAAAAATCCTGATTTGAGCTGGAATTGCTTATAAATGCACAAGCTAACCCCGACAAACTTCGTCTTGCCTTTTTTGTCGTTTCTGAGTGCATTATTGGCAAAGGGAGCGCGTGGTCGTAAAAAATATTCGGAGTGAAAAGTAACTTTTTGTGATTTTCAAAGCTTTTCCTATATCATCGTTGATCGGAAGGCACGGCGTCGGGTGGATTGTGTTTAAATTTTTTGAATAAGGTTTTATTTTTTTGCGGTGAAAAAGCCATTTCTATATAACTATCGAAAGACGCACTGACAATTTGGATCGTTCGTTGCTCGAGAGGCATCGAAAAGCCAATACCTTATCCTACTAATCGAAAAAAAATAATCACGTGATGCCTGAAGGAGATGTTGTGGATTCAACGGTCTCAAGCGGTACCAACAACATTCCTTCCTTTCCTTCAAACAAACATTTCTTCCTTTTGTTGAACTGCAGGCTTCTTGGGAGGGCGCCGGTATTGACTAATAAAGTAGGGATCTTCAGAGGTTAAACAGTAAACGGATGGTTGGCTCCCACTGACCGTCAACCATGCTCATGCTGATCATGCTCATGCTTTTTTTTGTCGTTTCTTGACAGTTTTAGCTTATTTTCTGAGGCTGGTACAATCAGCTGACATTAATTTAAAATACGTATCTCTGGGTTTAAAATCACTTTAAGTTTTTTTTCTAAAGATTTTTTTTCAAATTTTCGATGTTAAAGTTTTTTTTTTGTTTTCGTCAACTCTTTAATTTTTTGATAATTAATTATTACAAAACAATTGAACTAGTGTAAAATGCATTTTAAAACACTTTTTCCATGCAAATGCTGATAATATGGTATGATATAGGCAAACAATCAGAAGACGGAGTAAAAGATGATCGAATTGTTCACCTAGCGCTCACATGTGTTCCAGGACCAAGTTGCCTGCGGGTATGGGGATCATACATACATACATACATACATATATAGGCAAACAATCAGAAGATATTCCACCATTTTTTGTAGCTTTGAATATTTTTGAAAAAAAGCATTTTATATCCCCAAAAATATAAATATAAAAGAGTTTTTTTCAGAAATAAATTTGATGTGACAAAATAGTAGTTTATGCAACAAGTTGCAAAAAGAAGATTTTTTCGGTACGAGTCGTACATTTATCCAACCCATTACAGTGCTGAAAAGTAGAATTTTTCAGCACTGTTATTGAAAAGTACAAATTTTCCATTATGTTATTTTTGGTAGGGAAAAGTAGGTCGTTTCGTTCCTCCAGATGGACAGGAAATGATGACAGTTTCACAGCGGAATTGCAAAAAAGTTATTTTCAAATTTTTCATTTTTTCTCGTGTATAATTTTTTTTATGTGGTCCTCATTCATACCTACAACTTTCTATAAATTATACAGATACAAATTTTTAATTTTTCACATACCATTTTTATATGGAAAGCAGCCACAAAGTTTAAACCAGTTAAAAAAATGTAATAAAAATCTGAAATCTTAACTCTTTTTTACATCTTATTTGATAGTTTTAAAAAATTCAAATGGAGCACTTCAACTTAAGCAGTTTTTACATGTTTCTGCAATTTTTTTTCATTTTGGAAGAACTGTCATTTCTATCACTCGAATCCGGTAGTCCATTGATTTTAAAAGTTTTCAAAAAGTTTTTTTCCAATTGGGCGAATCATTGCAAAGATTTAAATTATGATTATATTTTAGTCTGCAACATTCTAAAACTTAATTTTAAAAATTCTGATGTTACACTATTATTTCGACATTTAGTGTTTTCCATCAATTCAGGGCTTTAAAATATATGTTTTCCAATTTGTCAAGATTTATTTACATTTCAGTAGAAATTTTAAATTTTCATTAAATTCAATCGGTTTAAAAATATTGTAGATCTTATAAAATAGCCATACTTATTTCTTTAGGAACCATTTGTTTTGCCGTGACATTTAACAATCAAAGGAAATTCCAAAATATATATTTTATTTTGTTATTTAAAATTAATCTAGAGAAGTTAAATCTATTATAAAATGACTAAACTGTCACAAACATAAAGAAATTTGTCGTCTTTTCCCATCTAATTAAGTAAAGGTATTTTTTAAAACTTATGATTATCCAATGTTATTAAAAAGGAAAAATAAACGTTTTCGAATGCATTCTTCGTAATTTTTAAATGGTAATTTTTTAGTTTGTATGAAATATTTTTTGGCAAAATAATGTTTTATTTATAATGTTTTTATTTCAATTAATGGTCGTTGAAATGATATTATGGTGAAATATAATTTCGGTGAAATCACACTCAGCTAAATCTGGTAGATCTATTTCAATTTCTGCAAGCACAAGTTTTGAGTCAAATTTAATCGTGGTTGAATGTTTCCAAACCATCTTGATTTTTATTTTGGAAAGGAGACAATGTACAATAATTATTACAATTATTCAGTTAACCATTGAGGACACATTCATTTAAATAATGTCATTGTCATTGAAATCCAGCATAAGCTTGAAGCTTGTGTTCACAGAAGACTGCTGAAAAACGGATAATTCTGTTCAAGATAACAGCCTACAATGTTCGACAAACAACCTTGATAAGTTATTCCAACTGCGAAAACAATCCGATTTAATTTATGCAAAGCAAAACATTTTCCGCTGGCCGCTGACACGCCGATCTATAAAGTTATTTAGATATGAATCATTCAACGCACCCTTGCCTCAGGTAGCAATTTTCTCACGACACCTTTGAGAATTCCGCTTAAATCTCAGCGCCCAGCAAAATGCTAATCACCGAAGCGCCGCCTTCTCCGCCCAACCACCGAGCACCTAATCAGCACTAGTAGCAATCAGAACTCGTTGAGATGCAGTCACCGCCGGAGATTCCAGCCTGGTTGACGGACAGCTTCCTGCAGGAGATCGTCCGCCGTGCCAAGAATGATCCGTTCGCCACGTTGTGCCACCGCTGCAAGGTCCGACCGGGAGTCCAACGGGGTCAGAACTATTCGAGCGTGCTGTACCGGACGACGGTGCACTACCGCGGGTCGGGTCTACGCGCCCGTGAGCAAGCCATCGATTTGATGCTCAAGTCCGAGTCGCGGGAGGTGCTGTTGCAGGATCAAACCATGTTCCACACGGAGATGCGGATGTACGGCGAGGTTCTCCCGGCGATGGAGCGGGCTTTGGAGGGGGCAGGTGAGACGATTAGCGTTCCGCGGTTGATTTACAGCGCCGAGAAACCGCTGCGGATGATTGTGATGGAGGATTTATCACCGGCGGGTTGGGCCATAGCCGATCAAGTCGATACGTATGAAGAAGCGGTTCCGGCGATTCGAGCGCTGGCCAAGTTTCACGCAGCTTCGTTCGTGCTGAATCAAGGGGTAGGTTATGAATCCTGAGAACTTCGAAGAACTCAATTAATTCTAGCAAATTTCGCAGAACACCGATCTGTCCACAATCAAGAACAACTTCGTTGACTTTGCCGGACAGTTCATGCAGCTGTACTGCAACTTCGCCGACGTCGTGTGCACCTGGGAGGGCTTCAGCCACATCGGTTCCAAGCTGCAAGCGCTCAAGTCAACCTTCCTGGACAAACTAAAGCGCGTCTACGTCCCAAACCGGGGAGGTTGTAATCCGTACAACGTGCTAAACCACGGAGACTTCCACGCGGGAAATCTGCTGCACAAAACCAGGAACCGAAAGATCACCGAAACGGCCATGATTGACTTTCAGCTGTGCCATTGGGGTTCGCCGGCGATCGATCTGCTCTATGTGCTGTTCCTGGTCGTGAGTCGGGACGTGATGAACGCCCACCGGGACAGGCTGGTCCGGGAGTATCACCAGTGTTTTGTGGAGTACCTCAGTGGGCTCGGCCACCAGGGGTGGGTGCCCTCGCTGAAGGATCTGCACAGCGAGCTGCAGAAGAAAGCGTTTCTTGGTGAGACCCTCGAATTCAACAGAGGGTTGAGTACCCTGAACTAACTCTGAATAATCATTTTGTAGAATTGTTCATCGAGGCCATCCTGCAGCAGTTCCGGACGGTGAACGTGAACCAGGTGGCGCTGGAGGAGTTTGTGGCAGGACGCGTTCCCGGTGCCGGGATCAACAACGAGCGCTATCGGGAACGGGTTCGTGAAAATTTGAAGCAGCTGTTGCGACGAGGGGCACTGGATTAGCATAAGTTCAATGTCATGTTTTTATGTTGTTGAAATTGGGAAGAAATCATTTTTCAATAAGGTTTTGTGTTCTCGGAAAAAGAGATAAATTTGGTTATAACAAAGCATGTGAATTTCATTGAATTTCGAAGCAATACATAACCCGCCTGGATAATCTTTTTTGGTTCTATTTTGACTACAAAGCAAGTTTAGTATCCACCTAACTTATAAAAGTTTGATATGACTGTTGCAAATATTATTCAAAAATTATTCCACCACCCCCTCCTAAGATCGGCCCGGAACATCATGGTGAAAAAAATATTTCTGCAATAATCTTAAAAATTGCAATGGAAATAAACTTGCATTCAGCTGATAATATTATTAAATGTATTTTCCAGTGTTGAAAATCATTGTTAAGTATCTTTGAACTTATTCAAAAATATTTTAAATTTTACTGAAAATCAGATGTACACAGAAAAAAATCAATTTCCGTAATCGTGAATTGTTTCACGATTTTGAGAACCACAAGGGATATTTAGAGTATTTACGATTCACGATTTTGAGAATTGACTTTTTTCCGTGTACAGTACCGCAAAAAAGTTTTAAAAGACCAAACATTCAATATTACGCCCTTTTAATATGTTAGTCTTGATTTAAAATTTTTGAAAATATTTTTTTTCGGGGAGATCGGAAAATTTTACGACTGTTTCATATTTTAACATTGTAAATTGGACCGTTAGGCGAAATAAACCCATTTGAAGCCTAATAAGCGGTCTTGTTTGAATGAAGCTGGATAATCTGGAGTGTTCCTTGAAATTCAGTAAAACCAAGTACACCAACGAGTAGAGCAGTTGTAGTTGCTGAGATATCGACATTGAAAAATGGTGGGTTGTTTGGGTGAGACTTAGAAAACATTAATTTTCGTGTTTTAAAACCTTTGCGTGGCAATATCTCAGCAACTAAGGGTCGTATCAACAAAGTCCGGAATAGCAAAATATAGAGAATTTTCTCAGCTTTTCGAAAATATTTTTTTCGGATGTGGGCAAACATGGGCACTATTTTAAAAAATCAATAACTGCGACTATTTTGAAAAAAGTGACCAAAAAAAATTCTTTGTGTAAATATGGGTATTCGGCGCCGTCGCTCCGTGCCATACTTTCATACACTTAGGAGCCCAGGGCGGCGAAGTCCTTGTAGATAAAAAGGAAGACACTAGTGGTTGGTACTAGCAATGGTGACCGACAGCTATAAAGTCAACTTCGACCAAAAATGGCTATAACTTGAAAAAGGTGCACTTTATCGATTTTTCACTAAAGCACTTTTTTTATTGCAAATTCAATTTTACCTCGAAAAATGAAATTGAAAAAAAAAATTGCGACCAATATTTGGATTTTTGAAAAAAATTGCATTGAATCAAAAAATCATAACTCGGTCAAAGATTTTTTGCCCACTCTGGAAATTTCTGAAAAGTTGGCATTTGATGTCCTCTAAAAGATATAAAAAAATAAAAAATTAAATAGTGTTTTATTTTTCAAATCAAGTTTGAAAAATGAAATTAAAAATCACCAAAAAAAATTTTACGATATATAATTTATTTCAGTGTAGTACATATCTTTACCTACAACTTTGTCGAAGACACCAAATCGATAAAATAATTCCTTCAAAAGATACAGGTTCTTAAATTTTCACATATCATTTTTGTATGGACAGCTGCCAAATTTGTATGAAAAATTATATGGACAATCTAATGATGCATAATGGCTTCTTTGGGCAAACCGAAGGCACCAAAAAAGTTTGAGCCGGATTAAAAAATACAGAAAAAATCGAATGACCGAAATCTCGGAGAATTGCTCTGGTGGAAAATGTACTTTAAATTGTTTTCCGATGAATTTACATCGATTTCCATTAAAATTTCGGAGTTGTATCTAAAATTGGAAAAAAATGTTTTGGATTTTTCGAGCAAATTTGAGGGGGGGGGGGGATTTTTGTAACGGACCTATTGGAATTTTTGAACAGCATCGAACTCGATCTATAACCGAAACATAAATATTTTCATAAAATTTTCAATTTTTCATGTAAGTATTATGGAAACAAGTTTCATCAAGATTTGAAAAAAATGAGCGCTCAAATTGATCTCTATTGTTTGCTTTAATTTTTTCAACTTCTCAGTATTTTCAAATATATTTGTAACAAAATGAAAATGTTAACATATATTTAAATGCTTGAATGTTAATGCCATGATGAAATGTGATAAAACTTTACTGATCAAAAACAATTTTTAATTGATGTGTCATGTAATATCATATTAACTGAATAATGAAGTTAATTTTGCTAATGACTAAATTAAAAAAAAACATGGCTTTCTCACAATCGTGAAAAATCATATACTAAAATGATTTACGTTTTTAATAGTATTAATATGATAAATTTGTTTTTTAAATATCTCAAAAATTACACAATTATTCGTGAAATAATTGTCTCAGTAATTTTTGCCCTTTCCATTAAAAATAATAATGATTTTATCAAACATAAATTTGGAAGTGCAAAAAACTCATATTTTTTACATTTTTACATTACTAGAAACCAAACATAAAAAAACACTTTTCAACATAAAAAAATCCAACTTATAGTTTCCGAGTATTCTAGAGATAAAAGATGATGGCTAATAAGCCATCATCTTTTACAACACTGAAAAAAACTACACAAATCATACTTTTCGCTGTGATGCTTGTTCTTCATGAAGTATTTTTAAATTATAAAAAACTGAAAAAATAACCTTCATCTGCATTAGGGTAAAATCGAAAATTGTTTTTTTTTTCAGCAACACATTTTTGGGTCTCTTTTAGGGTCCCAAACAACCTCCCAAAATTTGGGAGCGATTGTTTGCATGTTAAAATTTTTAAATTTGCAAAATTCATGTTTTATTATTTCATGAAACTAACACCGTAGAAGTATATCCCTGAATGTCTTGAACAACTCTCCCGAAGACAGTATGGTGCCAAATTGCTTCTAACAAAAGTTACAGACCGTTCAAGAGCAGGGATGCCAGATACACAGATTTGTCTGTGTTTCACAGACTTTTGAGCTTGTGCCAGACATTTTTTGAGGTGCACAGACTTTTAAAAAACTTCATTAAATTAATATTTTGTAATCTTTTTTGTCGAAACTTATTTCGTTAGACTTCAAATGCTTAAAAACGCGATTTCTGATAGATTTCAATGACTTTAAATTTATATATTTGAATTTTAGACAAATGCACAGACATACACAGACTTTTTTACAGACATTTTAAAAAACCAAGTGGCATCCCTGTTCAAGAGAGACATTTCGAAATACGCGGTAAAAATCAAACTTTTTGCCAACATTGCGAAGTCAAGCGGAATCTTTCGAAAATTATAATGTATTTGAGGATTTGGGGTGCAATTAACTAAATAATGTCTTCTGAACACTTCTTCACGTCAATTTTAACAGTCATGCTTATTTCGTATTTCATGGTTCATAAGGCAATGTTGGCAGAATATTTGAGTTTCACTGATTTCAATACACTACTTTTGAAAACTCAATATCTTTTTTATAACGCACTTTAGCACCATGCTTTCTTCGGGAGAGTCGTTCAGGACATCCAGGGCTACACACTGCAAAGGTGTTGGTTTCATAAAATAATAAAACATGAATTTTGTGATTTCAAAAATATGAAAATTTTGGGAGTTTGTTTGGGACCCTAAAAGGGACCTAAATAATGTGTTGCTCATTAGATTTTAATCATTTTAAATTTTCACATATAACTAGATTCTACCCTAATATGCATATTGCTTGAAAACAGAGCACTTAATCAAAAACTGTAAAGAGTTTTATTAAAAAATAAAACTAAATTTGCATCTTAAAATATATTTATGAAATTTACTTTGACAATATTTCAGATTTTTCCGAAAACGACTTTTTTAATTTATGGCTTCGGTACGGTCCTATCGCAACTCTAGAGCAAAAGGTGCCATTTTTAGTCTTCTAGAACATACCAGAAATATTCGAAAAAATATACGTATTTTGAGAAATCAGTATAGAATTAAAATTTAAAAAATAAGTATACATGTACTTTCTGTTTAAATGTCCCAATCATAACTTAAAACTATGCCCAAGACACCAAATCGATTGAGGTTTCCAAAAATGTGTTCAGAGGCCCAATTGAAAATTGAAGTCTTAAGAGAAACCCCCTGTCTCGATTTTTTAATATGCAAAAATGTATGCAGGAAAGCACGAGTTTCGAAATTCCACCAAAAGGTGGGATTATTTTTTTCGGATCAATGTCATGTAAGATTATGATGTTAAATATTATAACAAATAACTTTGTCGCAGACCGCAAAGTCAGAAGGCATTCCTGATGTCGATTTATTTTATTGTCACCCTATTGTCCGCGTGGTTTTTGGATGGTCCCTTGAAAGATTTTGCGTTAGAGAAAAAATGTGATGTTACCTCCAAAATCTTTATAACTGTAATTTCGCATATTTCACACAAATTTAGGTGAAATTACAAAGAAAATAAGGTAATACCCAATTCATACATTTTTCAACCTATCAAAATTAATTTTTTTTTTCACGACATTTCACAAGAGTACATTTGAAAAAAATAATAAGAGTTAATAACTGCAATTTTCAGGTCTTGTATCAAGGTCGTCATTTGTGTAAAATTAATGTCCTTTTCAAAAAATAAATAAATAATAAGCTTATCCATTTCCGCATACTCATGCAAGTGGTCAACAGTAACAACGTGCATGAAATGATTGCAAATTGACTTGGCTTTCTAACATTAGTACGCTCTCATTCTGTCATAACAATTCAAAATGACCAAACAGAGTTTGTAAGAAAAAAGCAGTAAATCATGCTCTCGTTAGTAGATGTTGCCATTTGGTCTGAGCTAGAGGTACTGTTTATTCGCTTATCATCATGTGCCCATTTGAATTGTTTTGCTACCTTTTATCTCTTTCTTTTAGTCCCTGGCTTTATCGCTACAGTCGCGGCATGGGCTGTTCAGAGATAACGCTGTTCTGTTTTTTTGTGTTTGCAAAAGATACCATTGAACTAGTATAATGAAAATCAAGAAAAATACCCAATGTTTTGTAAAATGAAGCCATCGATGAATACTCCTCCTGTAACTGTGTATAATCATTAACCCTTTCAGTCTTGCGGGATAATTTTTGCTTGGAAGAAAAAGCTGTGGAACCACTTCAGAAAATAGATTTGGGGAGCTCGCAATTACCAAAATTTGCAAATGTGGGGTTTTGTTTGCTTTAAAATAGTTAGGATTACAAGGGTTGTTTGTACCACTTTCATAAACCCTCCATAGTCGAGGCAGTCAGTACTTGAGTGTAGAAGATAGCGGTTCAGTTCAACAAAACACCACCACCACTGTTGCCGGCTAAGAAAGGTAAGATTGCTGATGTCAACACTAGATGCGATTGAGTTGAGTGTTTCGAGTTTGTTATGAATTTGCAAAATCATTCCAGATGAGCTCCTCCGTTCAAACTCCACCCTGGTTCACCACGGACTTCGTTCACTCGATAATTCGCAATCATGAATCAGACCCCACGATCACAATAACCCAACCGGGCATCCTCGAACCGGGAACCAAAGCTGGAGACAGCTTCTCCGGTGCTCTGCACCGCACCAAAGTTCACTACCGTTCCGATCGTCATCCGAATCAGGAACTCAGCACCAGCTGGATGCTCAAGTCCGAATCCAGCGATGCCCTGAACACCGCTCCAGCCCTGTTCAACACGGAACATCGCATGTACACGGAGGTTCTGCCCGCTATGCAGCGGGAGTTGGCAGGAATTGGTGAACGTCTGAGTGTTCCAGGGTTGATTTACGGTTCCGAAAGTCCTCGATTGATTGTGATGGAGGACTTGTCCTACGCAGGGTGGACCAGAATGGATGAGATTTGTAGGTTTGAGGATGCTTTACCGACGATTAGGATGATTTCCATGTTTCATGCGGCATCGTTTGCACTGAATAAGAAGGTAGGATCAAATTAGTCGAGGTGAAGCTAGGTTCATCAAGTTCAGAATTTCAGGGCATGACACTCTCCAACTTCGCCAACCGCACCTCGGACAGCTTGCTGTCGATGTTCCGTCCAATGTTCAGCTCCTACATCGACACCATCTGCAGTTGGGACGACTTCAAAGAAATTCGACCTCGGCTTCAGGAGTTCAAAGCTTCTTTCGCGGATCAATACAAACAAGTGTACACTGCAAATCCCGGTCCCGAAGGGTACAACGTTCTGAACCATGGTGATTTCCATGGCAAGAACCTGCTTCACTTACTGGACGACCAGCGCAGAGTGGTCAAAACGGCTGCCCTGGACTACCAGGTTTGCAGCTGGGGATCCCCAGCCATTGACTTGATTTACTTCCTATACCTGGTAGTTCATCGAGACGTCCTAGACAACCACCGCGATCAACTGCTGGAAGGGTATCATCGACACTTTGTCGACTGTTTGACCCGATTGAATTTCCAAGGCTGGGTCCCAACCCACGAAGATCTCCAAGCCGAGCTGAACCGGAACGTTTTCTTCGGTAAGCCTGCCTTTACTTGAACTCATCAATTCGAACAGCAACCAAACTATCCCCCCCTTCCAGAACTGTTCAACGACGCCGTCGGTGCGCCGTTCCGCACCGTCGACTTTGGCGCAGTGTCCCTGGAGGACTTTCTGGCCGGGCGCGTCCCGAACGTGGGGCTTAGCAACGCTGGCTACCGCCGAAATGTTCGCGCCAACCTGACCCGGTTGGTCGCACGCGTGGCTTTTAATGTTGCGAAATAAATTTCCCCCTCAGCCGACAGCTTACAAAGGATTAAAAGCCCGAGTTTCTTTCGAGAGTGGGGCTTTTGAATAAATCAAGAAAGTGAGCGCCAAAAACAAGGACCGCGTCGTGATGAATATCCGACGGTCGGGGCCGTTGGTTCAAAATTAAAATCGCTTGTAATTCCGGCACGCAAAAAGTGTAATGAAAGTTGAAACTGTCGCGGCGTGGAACAGTGGGAGTGTGGTGAATCAAATTGGTCAAAAATGTGTCAAATTTGTCTGTTCTTATCGCTCTGTTTACAAATGTTACAAATGTAAATTTTTCGTTTTTCGTTTATCTTTATAGGTACATTCTTTTCCTTTTTTTGTTATTCGTATTTCCTAGTTGTTTTTAGCTTGTATTTTTATTATCTGAAACCAAGTTGTATTCAGAGCACAATGGACAAAAATCAGCATTTTTTCCATTTCCAGCACGACTTTAGCTCAGTCCAAAGTGTGGAAAAACTAATATATATTAATAACATTATTTTCAGATTGTATTTTTAAAGTATAACAAAATACTTAAGATATGAATACAACTTACAGTCATGCCCCAGTTTTCTACGCCTCAGTTATGCACTGCCCCGTTGATAGTTCGTTAAGCTACCTCGGTTTTGCTTGTTCATTACAATCAAAATTTCATGAATATTTTTACAAAAATACGTAATTTTTACATAATTCATTTAAATATTATCGCAAATTTCCCCAAAATAATAAATAAGTAAAATTTTCACCAAACTACATAATTTCAAAAAAAAAAAACTCAAATTTTAAGTTTTACCAATATGGGTACCAAATTATCAGGAATGCCTCACTTATTTCAAAAGTTTATAATTTGTTTAAAACTCAAAAAAAACCCTTAAATTTAATGTATTTGCATAATGAGTAACACAGAAAAAAAACCAAATGGTGACAGATATTGTGTCAAAAAAATATGTAAAAGAAAATGATGAATTCTCATAAATTTTTGGTGAATATTCATCAAATTCACATAACAGAAATAGTATTCAACCTACCAAATTTTCAACATTCCAAAATTCATCTTTTTTTTTGCTGTGTAATAAATAATCAAAAAAAAATCCAAAAAAAAAATTTCAAGATTTTTTTTCGAAATCTCAAAACAAAAAATATTAAAAAATGCTTTATGCACCATTACATTTATACTTTTACCAAGGAATGAAAATAACAATGAATTTATGAAAATTTATATTTTTTAATTTAACGGCTGAGAGAGATTTACAATCGATTTTATAATTTTAGTTTTAGTCATTAATTTTTATTTGACCTTTGATTTGTTTAGAGAAACTTTATTCTTTTTTTTAATTTTAAATCATGAAATTTAATATTTTTCGAAAATACCTATCTTGTTAAAACTTTAAGAATTTTCATGATTATGTTATGAAAATATAATAGAAATTTTCGACCCACGTAAAAAAACATCAAATTTTATGTTTTTTTTTCTGGAAAATGCAAAGTTGCAAAGTTATAACAAAAATTAAATTTGAGTTTTTTTTTCGAAAATATTTTTTTTTTAAATCGAGTTTAAAACAAAGTCTGTTACTTTCGATATTCGAACCCATGTTGCAAAAACATCAATTTGAGTTTTTTTTAAATGCATAGTTTTATGAACATTTTGAGTATTACGCAGAAAAGTATAATTTATTTATATTATGATTTCTGAAATATAGAAAAGTTTCAGAAAAAGTGTCCTGAAAAGAAAGTATTTTTTTGATACACCGATAATAAGGTCAAAGAATATGGCACTTGTAAAGTACTAGACAAAATATGGCTTTTGTGAAAAATACGATCGATAACTGCCCGGATGAAGATGATTTAGTGACCATATATAATCTTTGAATGATTATTTGGAAAAATGTTCACAATGCAAATTTGAAAATTTGAAGATTTGAAGATTTGAAGATTTGAAGATTTGAAGATTTGAAGATTTGAAGATTTGAAGATTTGAAGATTTGAAGATTTGAAGATTTGAAGATTTGAAGATTTGAAGATTTGAAGATTTGAAGATTTGAAGATTTGAAGATTTGAAGATTTGAAGATTTGAAGATTTGAAGATTTGAAGATATGAAGATTTGAAGATTTAAAGATTTGAAGATTTAAAGATTTAAAGATTGAAGATTTGAAGATTTTGAGATTTGAAGATTTGAAGATTTTGACTTCTAATGTTTCTCCATTTTTATCTTTTAGATAAAAATGGACGATCGATAACTGCCCGGATGAAGATGATTTAGTGACCATATATAATCTTTGAATGATTATTTGGAAAAATGTTCACAATGCAAATTTGAAAATTTGAAGATTTGAAGATTTGAAGATTTGAAGATTTGAAGATTTGAAGATTTGAAGATTTGAAGATTTGAAGATTTGAAGATATGAAGATTTGAAGATTTAAAGATTTGAAGATTTAAAGATTTAAAGATTTGATGTTTTGAAGATTTGAAGATTTGAAGATTTAAAGATTTGAAGATTTAAAGATTTGAAGATTTGAAGATTTGAAGATTTGAAGATTTGAAGATTTGAAGATTTGAAGATTTGAAGATTTGAAGATTTGAAGATTTGAAGATTTGAAGATTTGAAGATTTGAAGATTTGAAGATTTGAAGATTTGAAGATTTGAAGATTTGAAGATTTGAAGATTTGAAGATTTGAAGATTTGAAGATTTGAAGATTTGAAGATTTGAAGATTTGAAGATTTGAAGATTTCAAGATTTCAAGATTTCAAGATTTCAAGATTTGAAGATTTGAAGATTTGAAGATTTGAAGATTTGAAGATTTGAAGATTTGAAGATTTGAAGATTTGAAGATTTGAAGATTTGAAGATTTGAAGATTTGAAGATTTGAAGATTTGAAGATTTGAAGATTTGAAGATTTGATGATTTGAAGATTTGAAGATTTTGAGATTTGAAGATTTGAAGATTTTGACTTCTAATGTTTCTCCATTTTTATCTTTTATGAAATGTCCGTTTCAACTGATATTTCTAACACATTGTCCACAGTTTTGCCGGAGTTTTTCATCGGTCGTCATTCTGAAAAAGTTATTGCCCCTTCCCACCCCCACACAATTCCTCCCTAATAAAACAACCCCCTTCAAAGCCAATTTTTCGCGTGCTCTCCCGCGTAAATGAGCTGTATAATTCAAATTAAATTATGCTCATGACTGCCAATATTAGGCTACCCGATAAATCATCGGAACGGTCCACCTCTTCCCTCTTTTCTGGTTGAAAACTTTTCCTTAGACCATCGCCCATTTTCCACACTAAAACGGCACCCCATCCATCATCCTGAGAAGTGGGCCCCGCCGTCCTCCTCCTCCTTGGATTAACTTTTATGGCAACCCCGGCCGGACTCATTAATGGTGATTTTAATTTTGCCTTTCCGGTAATTTCTGACCCAGGCGCGTTCTCGTCCAATTTTGAAGACACACAGGCGGGTTGAGGTTCGTGATTAATTCATTCCGGAGCTGGGATGACAATTTTGGAGAGCTCGTATCTCACCTTAATCTCACCCGTTACAACATTTGCGGGGGGGAGGTCATTTTAATTATTCAACAGTCCAGGTAAGTGCGCCCACCCAGGAAGGCCATTTTCACACCTCTTTCCGAAGGGGAAATTGGACCGCTCTCTCAAGTGCGCTGGATCATTCGCTTGAACTCACGTGAAATGGCGTACGATTTGATGGGCTTTTCATGCCCGGGGCTCTTCTGGTGAAAATTGGACAATAAAAATCTTGCGCTACATTGAACACGCAAGTCGAGTGGGCTCGTGGTTTTTAAAACTGGGAAATGAGATCGGTCGGTAACGAGCCGGGCAAGCAATGGACCGTGGTTGAATTAGGATTTGAGGTTTTCTTTTGGTTGAGGGCAGGAAATTGAGTTTAGCACTTGAAGGGTAAGTAACACGAAAGATTAAACTTAACTGCTGGAAATTTATCTTAATTTTAACATTTGCAATCTAAAACAAAAGATTATGTTAACAGCTTTCAAAAATATAATGATCATAAAGTATGTTGATTCGTCAACTGCCTCAGATGTAACTGATGCTTCATCTGTGTGAGCTGTCTAAGCTTGCTCCACTATCTCAAATGTACAAGGAATGAAGTTCCAACTATAACTAACCAATCCTAGTCAACTGGCATCAACATTTTAGCTTAATTTACCAGTTTATTTTTGTATTTTTGTATTTTTGTATTTTTGTATTATTGTATCTATATCGTCACGCCAGCAAACTCCAATTTTTTAATTTTTGATTGAGTCACTCACCTCGCCGCCTGCTGGGCACCCTTTTTATCCTTAAGTGTGCCGTCCCGCGAGTTGGAGTTCGTTGATAGCGTCGAGTCGTTCCGGTTGAGCGTTAAGGCCTGCTGCACCCCACACCGCACTAACGACAGCGGTTTCAGCGTTACGCTAGCGATGCATCAGAGAACCAGACATTAGTGTGGAACCGTACAAATGTTTTTTTTGCTGAACCTACCTGGCTTCCTTCCGCGGCGAGCCGTTTCTACTTCTAAGCGTAGCGTTTTTATTTACAATGATGGTGGCGGCGTTGGCCACGTTCGGACTGCCGGGGGGCGTCGCGTTCGCCGCCAGCGCGTCCCCCACACTGGACGGGGCGTAGCCCGAGTCGTGGTTGCCGTTCGGGTCGGAGGGAATCTGCGTTGTCGTCGTTATCTGGGCCACCACGCTGCGGGGGATGGACGGAAAAAAATCGGACACGGAGGTTTGTTAGTTTTGAAGGATGATGGTTTGAGCGAGGTTTTGGGAGGGATTGAGCTGACGGGGTGAAAAATAGTTAAGGGGTCACCACCATTAGCTAATCGTTGAACAAGAACTATGCATTAGAAGCAAGCAAGCAGGCACTAGCTACTGACTAGCCACTATTCAGTTAAAGTGGGGCAGTCCTTAAAAAAATGTTTTTTTTTTTTAATATTATCGTTTATTTAACCTAATTTATGATGTCTGTCAAACAAACAAAAACAATTGAAGTCTAAACTGACACTCTTTCACACACTCGCAATCATGCAAACAAACAAACTCTTCAAAACGTTTCTACAGGTAGCGAGGAAGAAGAAGTAAGCATAGTTAGCAAAAGAGAGAACTCAAAACTATTTTCAGTAACTCCAAACAAGAAAATCGAAAACAATCACACACGAACACACACACACACGTACTTTCCAGCTTCTTCCACGACCGTGGCCAACATAAACTCCGTGGACTTGTCGTTCACGATCACATGACAGTCATCAATGTCGGGGGACCTGCGTCGGAGTAGGGGGTAGGGGAGTGAGGGAAAATAGAGAGGGCCGGGGATAACGGGACCATAGAAGAAAAGAAGTGACAAATGGTGAGGGATGTTATTGTCATCAGCATACTTATCAAATGGATGTGTGTGTTTGTGAGTTTTGTGTGTGGTTTGGAATTGTTTGTTTTGACGGACAGTTATTCTACAATGTGTGAATGGGGCACAGACAAATAGACTTGAAACTTTTGTTAAATTCGCAAGATTATATCCAGTTCAAAGTTTGTGACAAATCTCAACGTCTATTTGTCTGTGGTGGCGTGGGTGGGTGCAGATTTATTTCCAATTTGCTGTCTACCGAAGCTCACAACAGGGAGATTGTGTGTACGGATCCAGAATGAAATGCACAAATTGATGAGGTAATGTGGTATGACAACAGATCGATTTCAGCAGCAGCTCTCGGCGATGATGACAGCTTTTGGACATGGCGGTTAAATGACGATTCGTGTTGTTGTGTTTGTGTACACACCACACCGACCAACACCCCAATCATGCAAACATCGTGGATGATGTGATGTGTGTATTGAGTTGGACATTGCGTAGCATTACGAATTAAAACATAATTTATCGACTTGAATTTGTGGAAAAAGAATTTGTCTCTATGAAAGATTCCAATAAATCTGTATATTACAAATAAAATCCAAACCAATTCCAAAAGATAGAACTCACCCCGCGTTGTCGTCGTCCTCCTCGTTCGAGCCGGACGCCGTGTTGGTGGGCGGCTCGTCCGGCAGGATCTTACAGGACCCGCCGCTCTTGGTGCTGCCGTCCAGGTGCGTTTCCGTCGCGAGCTTCGCCACCGTGTTCTCCATCAGACTACCGCCGGCGGTAATCTCCGATATGTGGGGCTTGCGGGCCGCGCGCTGCTTTTTCGCCCGCTTCCGGAGGGCCTGCGAGAGGAGAAATTTTTTTTTATTCAAATAAGTTGAATTTAAAGCACTTTTCTAATTTTAAATATCATGATAGATGGGATTATTTCAAGAAAATATTAAAGTTAAATTTAACCAAACCCGAAAGAATAGTCAGACTCTATTTTTCGATGCCTTACTGCATTCTTAGAAAGATGAATTATGAGGAACGTTTTTCTCTTATTTTTTTTAATTTGACAAACTTTTGCAATCAAATTTGAATCCAGCAATTCAAAAAATTTAAATTTCTGTAGATGGATTGCCTGTTACATTTCTTAATGAACTCATTTATTTTCAATGTTTAGTTTTATTGTGAACCTCATAAAATCGAGTCAGGCCAAAAGAAAAAATAAATTGAATATTATAATAAATTATTTTGTAATGTTATTATCCTTCTATAATTTTGTAAAATAGATCTCAGCATAATAAGTTAATTGTTATGATAACTTGACATTTCCACTAGAAACAACAAGGTAATTCGATACAAAACTGAGAAGAGAGTAATTTCTGCAATTTTGTTATTTAAGTTTATTTTGAATACACAGAAAAAAAAAATCATGGTAATATTACATCTGGGAAGGGGTACATCTTTTATGTCAGAAAAAAGGTGTAATTTTACCTCTGGAAATATGTAATTTTACCGCTTTTCTGGTGTAATGCCACTTTTTCAGTCTAAATTGAGGTTAAATTACATCACTAAAGAGGTAATATTCATCCTTCCAAAATTACAGCTTCCAAAATTACATTATTTTTTACTGTGTAGAATTATGTTTTAACAGATTTGTGGAAAAAATCGTGTTTGGATTTCAGTCCCTTGGAACGAGTTTTTATCCGGTTAGATTGCAAAGTTTCCAATAAAAGTACAGATTTTCACTACATATTATTTTTTCGATTAACTCTCTACAACCCAACCCAGCCTTTTATACGGGCTTCGATTTAAAAAATCGCCAAAAATCCATTTTTAAACCAATTTTTGATCTTTAAAAAGCATTGGAAAGAAAAACTCTTGAAATTTTATAAAATTTATGGGTTGAAAGTTTTACTTGTTTTATGTGACTTTGCCAATGTTTTTAAAAATGTCATTTTTTAGAGTTCAACTTTAGCAGTGTTTTTTACTAACATTTCTTATATTTTATGCAAAAAGAAGTATGCAGTAATTTTTCTAGTGCCCAAGAATATGCCTCTGCGCATTTTTTTAAGAATTTAAATGATAATAGTGCCATTTTATAGCAGAAAATGTGAAAAACATGCAAAAATTGAAAAAGTTACTGTAAAAACCTTGAAAAAATCAGATAGGCAAAATGAAATGATAGGAGTGGGCCAAATACTACAAAAAAAGAAACAACAAAAACATAAAACAAGAGAAGTAAAGTTTTTCGCAGAACAAAAGTTGCTCAAAATGTCCTCCTGAACACAGGAAAAATAAAAAATTTCGAAAAAAAATTGGGCAGAATAGGGTTAAATCGCTATGTCATCCATCTTATTTTTTCGAAAGAATGTTTTGCAAAATCATTTCTGTTGTTGAAACTGATTTCTGATAAAAAAAAAAAATAATTCTTAATTTCAAAGGTAGGGGAAAATTTTCTAAGAAAAAACTTATTCAAAATAAAAAATTAAAACAAAATTGTCTCGATTTTTCTACATTGCATGGTTTAGAAAATTTAATCAATTGGCTATTTACATTCCCATTAAAATCTCTATTGTAATGAGTTGAGCTTTATAAGGCATAAATGTTTTGCTTTTTTAAACTCCAAAGTCAATTCTTTTAATAAAAAAAAATATTTAAAGATATATTTAATTATCTTAATTATTGTGCTAAACAAATTATTAAAATATATCTTCAAAATTTGCATTTCTTTCTTTGACTCGGATACTTAGAAAACAATCGATTTCTTTACTTAAAAATCAACATGTTGGGGTCTGGAACTTCCAAAAGGGTTCACGTGGTTCATGAATGGGCTTTTACAAGATTTTTCAACAAATTGATCATTTTTTTAAGGGAAGGAGAATCAAGACTTCTTCAATCAAAAACTATTTAATATATTTTTATTAATTTCTTTTTTTAGAAGAAATATAAAAGTTTTAAAAATATTTGCAAAAAATTAAAAAAAAGGTATAGAAATTTAAATCACAAGGCATGGTATTAACATGTCAATGAAAAAACAGCTACTGTACAATGGAATTTCAGAAAAAAATAATTTGTTTTTAGTCGATTAGACTTCTATTTTCATAAACATTTTCAAGTTGTTTGAAAAAATGTTTTTTGTCCCCTCATTTTTCGGACCGATTTTGAAGCGGGGGCGGCTTTAAATTTGAAAAATATTTGCTACGACCTTATCTCTTCAGAAATAAAAATGAAGGATTTTAGCTTGTTAAATTTCTGAAACGAAAAATGCACAAAAAGTGAGAACTTATGAGAATAAATTAGTACTATTAAAAATAACATTATTTAAACAAAATTTTCATCGCTAAAAGTTCAATTTCCAAACCAGTATTTAAAGAATTTTTAAATTTTTCTGATATGCTTACATGGAGATGGATCAAAAATTTATAAGGCATAATTATTGCAACCGAATTTAAATATAAGAAAAAAAAATAATAAAAGAAAAAAAAACCATGTCAGGCAAAACAAAATTAAAGAGATTTTTAAATGCAAAATAAAATCTGCATTTGGGTAATTCTCCGCCAACTCAAACAGCAGTTGCCCCGACCCCTCTTCGATTTGCGTGAAACTTTGTCCTATGGGGTAACTTTTGTCCCTGATCACAAATCCGAGGTCCGTTTTTTGATATATCATGACGGAGGGGCGGTACGACCCCTTCAATTTTTGAACATGCGAAAAAAGAGGTGTTTTTCAATCATTTGCAGCCTGAAACAGTGATGAGATAGAAATTTGGTGTCAAAGGGACTTTTATGTAAAATTAGACGCCCGATTTGATGGCGTACTCAGAATTCCGAAAAAAACGTATTTTTCATCGAAAAAAACACTAAAAACGTTTTAAAAATTCTTCCATTTTCCGTTACTCGACTGTAAAAAATTTTGGAACATGTCATTTTATGGGAAATTTAATGTGCTTTTCGAATCTACATTGACCCAGAAGGGTCATTTGTCATTTAGTACATTTTTTTTTATTTTAAAATTTCGTGTTTTTTCTAACTTTGCAGGATTATTTTTTAGAGTGTAACAATGTTCTACAAAGTTGTAAAACAGACAATTACAAAAATGTTGATATATAGACAAAAGGGGTTTGCTTATAAACATCACGAGTTATCGCGATTTTACGAAAAAAAGTTTTGAAAAAGTTACTTTTTGCGTTTTTTCATTTAGAATAAAAATGTCAATGTAGATTCGAAAATAACATTAAATTTCCCATAAAACAACATGTTCCAAAAATTTTTCAGTCGAGTAACGGAAAATGGAAGAATTTTTAAAACGTTTTTAGTGTTTTTTTCAATGAAAAATACGTTTTTTCGGAATTCTGAGTACGCCATTAAATCGGGCGTCTAATTTTACATAAAAGTCCCTTTGACACCAAATTTCTATCTCATCACCGTTTCAGGCTGCAAATTATTGAAAAATACCTCTTTTTTTGCATGTTCAAAAATTGATGGGGTCGTACCGTCCCTCCGTCACGAGATATCAAAAAATGGACCTCGGATTCGTGATCAGGGACAAAAGTTACCCCTTAGGACAAAGTTTCACGCAAATCGAATAGGGGTCGGGACAACTTTTCCCGATTTCGTGTGAGTTGGTAGAGAATTACCCATTTGAAAAATTTCAAACAAAATGTTTGTAAAAGTTTACTCTTAGAGACAACAAAATACGTTTTAAAAAAGTGTTCATAAGTGCCAAATCTGATAATATTTTCATACAAATAGCTGAGCTAATTTATAGAATGTTCTGGGAATATTATTTCTGATATTGATATGGGTAATTCTCTACCAACTCACACGAAATCGGGAAAAGTTGCCCCGACCCCTCTTCGATTTGCGTGAAACTTTGTCCTAAGGGGTAACTTTTGTCCCTGATCACGAATTCGAGGTCCGTTTTGATATCTCGTGACGGAGGGCGGTACGACCCTTCCATTTTGAACATGCGAAAAGGGTGTTTTTCAATAATTTGCAGCCTGAAACGGTGATGAGATAGAAATTTGGTGTCAAAGTATGACGCCCGATTTGATGGCGTACTCAGAATTCCGAAAAACGTATTTTCATCGAAAAACACTAAAAAGTTTTAAAATTCTCCCATTTTCCGTTACTCGACTGTAAAAATTTTGGAACATGTCATTTTATGGGAAATTTAATGTACTTTTCGAATCTACATTGTCCCAGAAGGGTCATTTTTCATTTAGAACAAAATTTTTATTTTAAAATTTCGTGTTTTTCTAACTTTGCAGGGTTGTTTTTAGAGTGTAACAATGTTGTACAAAGTTGTAGAGCAGACAATTACAAAAATTTTGATATATAGACATAAGGGGTTTGCTTATAAACATCACAAGTTATCGCGATTTTACGAAAAAAGTTTTGAAAAAGTTACTTTTGCGTTTCTCTTTGTTTCGTCGTCCGTGTCTGTCGCGGGTGACCATGAACGGCCATGATCGATGACGACCAACTTTTTTAAAACTTTTTTCGTAAAATCGTGATAACTTGTGATGTTTATAAGCAAACCCTTATGTATATATATCAAAAATTTGTAATTGTCTGCTCTACAACTTTGTAGAACATTGTTACACTCTAAAAATAACCCTGCAAAGTTAGAAAAACACGAAATTTTAAAATGAAAAATTTTGTTCTAAATGAAAAATGACCCTTCTGGGACAATGTAGATTCGAAAAGTACATTAAATTTCCCATAAAATGACATGTTCCAAAATTTTTTACAGTCGAGTAACGGAAAATGGGAGAATTTTTAAAACTTTTTTAGTGTTTTTTTCGATGAAAAATACGTTTTTTCGGAATTCTGAGTACGCCATCAAATAGGGCGTCTAATTTTACATAAAAGTCCCTTTGACACCAAATTTCTATCTCATCACCGTTTCAGGCTGCAAATTATTGAAAAACACCTCTTTTTTCGCATGTTCAAAAATGGAAGGGGTCGTACCGCCCCTCCGTCACGAGATATCAAAAAACGGACCTCGGATTCGTGATCAGGGACAAAAGTTACCCCTTAGGACAAAGTTTCACGCAAATCGAAGAGGGGTCGGGGCAACTGCTGTGTGAGTTGGCGGAGAATTACCCATATACATCGTCTCAAGTTTGAGGAAACAATAAAACTGAACTTTTTTAATTGTGCCGATATTTCAAAAATTTGTGGCCCGATTTTTAATGTAAAAAAATCATTCGTGAAATTTTCTAATCGCATCAGAATTTTTATTTTTATTTTTTTTTACAATCAGACCTTTTATTGAAAAATGCCTTTTGATATGTTGGTCTTATTTTTTTAAATGTTTTTAATGTTTTTGTCGGAGTGATCAGAACATTTCACGAATGTGTTCTGAGAATGAAAATATGTGAGAAAAAATGTTTGCAAATTCATTTTGAAGACATTCATAAAATTATGATTCTCAACAGTCATCATACATACGAAAGATTTTGATCGTTGGTATTCTAACCATGCTCTGAGTCATCTACCTCGAGTAGGTTATCACCTTATACCACCAGCAAATATTTACAAACGATGCCTCCTTAACTAATCAACGAGACGTAACGACCTTCTCAACAGCAACAATCATGTACTTGCTAAAGCTGTTAGTTCTCTCTTATCACTGCTAGCTCTCACTACAAAGTCACCCAGCGCACCACTTCAGTACCGTTCCAACCTTTAACGACTCAAAATGCCTTGGACCCGCCCGTCGACCGTTCCCTTTCCCAGCGTATGGCTCCGCTTCCAGGCCAAGGGCCTTGACTCCCCCGACCCGGTGTGGTACGTTGTGCAGGACGTCCCGGAAGATCGTTTCGAGGATGCGGTTCGATTCATGAGCCGCTTCTTCCCCCACGACGAACAGCTGAACGAGGTGCTGGGATTCATGGATGATCCACTCGCGCTGGAGGAATCGGTCCACCTTTGGAGGGACATGGTGCGTCAACGAGTTTCGTTGGTTTGCTTCCGGGAGGGATCGTCCGAGATTGTCGGGGCCAACATGCTTGGAGTGTCTTGCAAGGCGGATCAGAAGCGAGAGGAACGGTTTGGGAGTGCGATCCTGCAGACCATCTACGACACCACCAAGTACGTGTCCAAACAGGCGAATCTGTACGAGCGGTACGGCGTGCAGGAGTACCTGTCTGCGATGGGACTTTCGGTGGATCCGAAGTATCGCGGACGGGGGATCGCTACGGAACTGCTGCGGGCGAGGATTCCGCTTTGTAGGGCGGTTGGAATACGGTTGACCTCGACGTGCTTTACCGGTGCTGGGTCGCAAATTGCCGCGGCTAGGGCCGGTTATACGGAGGACTATTCGGTGACTTATGGCGAGTTGAAGGCGATTGATGCGAGATTTGACTTTCCGGGGATTGAAAACAAACCGTGCAAGTACATGAGTTATCGAATTGAGTGAATGTGGTTAAATTTAGAATACAAATACACAAATGCAGTTCAGCTCTATAACTTCTATAAATAGCACACTTCATTGAAGATAGAGAGAGAGTGAGACCCACTCAAACGTAATGCCTAAGTGGTGCAATCAATTTAGCTCGTTATCAAGTGACACGTGGCACCCCGTGGAGAATGTGGACAAATAATAACGAGGATGCTATTTACCATATCTGAGATTGGTGCCAGCAGCTGATGCTGTTATCAGCAATTATTCCAAATAAAGAAAAACGAAATTTTAAAAAATAACCTACAAAACGTACAACTCACCTTAAAAATATTCCAGTACAAAAACACCATTATGATACACGGTATATAAAAACTACTCAGCGACGAGTACACTATAAAATCACTATTGTAGAAAACGCACAGATCGGGCACCCGGTCGGGCGTATTGTTTAGTCCTAGCACGATTGGCGACCCGATCGCGGCCGAGATCGCCCACACGAGCAGGATCGTCAGGCACACGCGGCGGCTGTTTTTGTGCTTCGCGTACTTGATCGGCTGCGTCACGGCGATGTATCTGGAAGAGGCAACAGAATGGAAAAAAGAAGTGTTCATTAAACAACTGGCTTAAGGTGAAGCCGTACAGAATTGTCAGGGAAAATTGATCATCTCTTAGAAATGTTCCGTATTTAAGGGGTTAAGTCGGCAAAAATGTCAGAGGTTGATATGAGTACATATTATTTTTTTTTTCTGATTTGATTTCAAGCTATAAAAAATATACATTTTAATCTATTAACAAAATAAATTTGAAGACATTTGGTTGAATCATTGCCTAGATACAGCTATTTTGACAGAATCGTCTCAAAATTTTGGTGAAGACTCGTTAAACCAATGTTAAGTTTTTGTATTTGCAAAAATAAAGTGAAAAATTTAAGTTTGTGAAAGATATTGGGGAAAAGTCACTTTTGAGCCATTTTGATCTAATATATGAAATTTACAAAATAAGGTTTACAAAACTTCCGGTTAAAAAAACCATTGTAACCTTTTAACTAGTAGGGGAAGGTGGGGCAAGACGACCATACGGGGCAAGAGGAACAATCGCTCGTACGGCCGTAATTTTTACAATTTTGATTATTTCCAGTATGAGGAATTGTTGCTAGCAATGCAATTAGCTGATTCTACTACCACATAACCGCCAAAACGACGTAAACGCCACGGGGCATAAGATTTAATAAAGTTTTTTCAAAACCTTTGTTTTCTTATAATATTTGGAAAGTACAAAATAAGGCTTAGGGTTCGTTTTAAGACTCATTTCATCAAAATGCTATTTTTCCTAGATCAGTAGTGTTCCAACCAATGACTTGCACCTATTAGAGAGTATGATTTAACTTTTTGTTATTTTTGTTGAGAGCTTTTAAAAAATCTTGTTCAGGTGGGGCAAGTGTACCACATGGATTTTTAGTATGGAAAAAATTACGAATTGCTGCAACAACATATTTTATTAGAAAATAAATACATGAAAGTACTTAAAAACTGTTAAACAATTGTTAAAAAAATGTCCATACAAAACATAGTGATATTATGAAAATTTACTATTTATCATCTTAATAATATTTTTTTTTTGTGAAAACGATAAATTTTTTAGTAAAACATTATTATTTAGTCTAAAATGGAAGAAACCTTTCAAATACATTCTAATCTGATGTATCTAAGTGATAACAGTTCAATTGTTAGCAAATTAACATGTTTTTCCATGCATTGTTCCTCTTGCCCCAACGGGTTGTTCGTCTTGCCCCACTAGTTGAGTAGAACGTACGGAAAATCAACATTTTTAAAATCTATTTTTTACATAAAAAAACTGGATTTTTTAAAAACTTGCTCTAACAAAGTCTTAGTCAAGACCTAGAATAAGATGATTATAATAAAATCCGACAGATTTTTTAACTTTTTAATGGGTTATAACGAGCATTTCCTTAGCTTGTTACACTTGCCCCACTTTCCCCTAAACACGTTTTTGCATTGTTGTTCGAATTCTTCGTGTGTTCTCATTTCTTATTGGAAAGCTTTCAATTCTTCTCATCTCTTATTGGATGAATTCTATCAGTCGCCCAGGCTATTTTTAGCGAGGTTTTTTTTTTATTAAATTTCAACTGCGCTTGCAATATTGCATGCAATCTTGTTTTAGTTCTGATATTCAACTTGCATTCAATTTTATTCTTTTTTCGATTCTTGGATTCAACTATATCAGTCTCAGTCCTCCTCATGCTACCAATGCTCCACGGTTAAGAGCGAGTTTTTCACCAATGTGTAATAGGTCGTATCGAGGTGCTCCGATTTGGATGAAACTTTCAGCGTTTGTTTGTCTATACATAAGATGAACTAAAGATGATAAAACGGGCTTCGAAGTTTGAGGTCCAAAAAACCTAAAAAATCTTAAAATTGCTCGCATTTCCGTAAAACTTCATCAATTCCAACTCTCGTAAATGCATTTGAAAGGTCTTTTGAAGCACTTCAAAATGGGCCATAGACATCCAGGATCGGCTTGACTTTTTCTCATAGCTTTTGCAAATTACTGTTAAAAATTGATTTTTTTAAAACCCTAATATCTTTTTGCTACAGTCTCCAACACCCATACTCCTTGCCCATGTTCGCATAAATGTCCCATATGCAAAAACAGCATGCTGAGAAAAACGCATTTGAAGTTTGTCCCACACGTAAGGCTACGTGTTAAGTTTTCACGAAAAAACTGGATTTTCTCCTGATTCCTAGAACAAAGTACTTGATGTTATAGGCTTTTCTAAAAGAGCACACGATTTTGAATTAAACTGCATCATTAACTCAAAAGTGATGAAAATGCATATGGGACATTTATGCGATCAGGGGCAGTATAGGTCAAAAGATAGGTAATTTCATGGACTGTAAGCCTACGGTATTAACGAAAACCTGTTTCACCCCTAATCCAACAAATTGTAAAAAAATATTTTAATTCATTCTAAATGGTAATTTTTCCAATCATATTCGGCATGAGTTCATCTCATGTATAGACAAACAAACGCTGAAAGTTTCATCCAAATCGGAGCACCTCGATACGACCTCTAGCACAAACCGAGCAGAATTTACAAATACTGCCTCTTAAGTGGAAAGCATTTTTGCTTGCCAATCCTAAGGACAGGGGATCGAACCCCGCAGTGAGCTTCAAGTTTTTCATTTAATTCAAATTTTTATGAGTTCAGAACTTTCTCGTTGGGAGTAGATGGGTATCGAACCCAGGACCATTCGCTTATAAAGCGAACATCGTAACCATTCAGCCACGACCGCTCCCCAACTTTATTTGGTAAGAAATAATTATTTAAAATGTCAAGATACTCTTCATGAAATCAATTTTAAAATTAAAAAAATAAATATTGAAACTCCAAGGTGTTGAATCAACATTTCAAAGCAAAAAAATTAAAATAAAATATAATTGAAAATACAAGCGAAGTTTTCAACATTTGTATGAAAAAGGTGTTTTAAAATGCATTTTACACGCGTTCGTTGCTCTCTTATCATTATTATTCAAAGACTGTACATTGGTATTTCATGAAAATTTAAAATATCTTCAACGGAGTTAAAACATACTAACTACGACTATAAACGCAGGAAAATGCATTTAAAATGGTTTTCGGTTGATCAAATTTAAACTTTCATTAAAATTTAGAAGTTTTTCGAAAAAATATTTTTTTGCCCCTTAATTAATCAGACTGACTTCGAAGGGAGGGGGGGGGGCGACATACACTTTGAAAAATATTTGCACGGCCTTAATAAAAAATCACATTTTTTTGCACTGTACCTATTTTTCTGAATAGTCCTCATCAATACCAACAACTTTGCCGAATAAGTTACAGATTTTCGAATGATTTCATAAACTTTTTTTTGTGTATGAACAGCTGTCAAAATTGTATGTAAATTTGTATGAGTGAGCCAATGACACAAAATGGCTTCTTTGGTGATAGGTCGATCCCCACAAGCTTTGAGCCAAAAAAAAAATGGTTGAAATCAGCTGATTTCGTAAAGAATTGTTCTCTTTCGAATGCAACCTGGCGCTTCAAATTCGGCCTGCGCTCTTTCGAGACATTTTAGTTTTAAAAATGCATCTGGTTTAGTAAAGTAAATCTTTCCCAGTTCCTGAGGGGAACACCCTTGAAGAGTATCGGGGCCGGCATTTACAAAGCGGATTCAGTGGCAGTTTCATTCTCAACTTAATGTTAACATGTTAAGGTTAATGTTAACATTCCATAGGTCGCCTCCCTAAGGTGTCGTGATAAGGTCCAGTTTGTGACGATACACTACCTTCCCTTTACTAAGCAATCGATTCCAGAAGGGAAAAGATCACCAGTTGTGTTGGTCCGAGCCGGGATTTGAACCCCGATCTACCGACGGCATCTGGTTTACCTTGACTTTTAAATCAAATATTATCTTTTTCAAAAAGGATTTTGTTGCTTGTTTATTTTTTTTGAGCTCAAAAAGTACTCAGAACATCACCTTTCTCTAAAGTTTAACCCTGAATTAAAACGCTCAAAAACAGATTTTTGTAGGCAGGGTTGGCTCTGATGCTACACCCAAAATTCAGAGTCGAGATAATCGTTCTCTCAAAATTTATTGAGGGCTCAGTGCCAAAATCGATAGAATAATGGTACCAACTCACACCATCATAACAAATGAGTTCATTCGTTAGTTGAATCAATAAATCTCCAACAAGTGCCATACATCGACTTCTGACTTCTCCTTGGTCACCAAGCTGTGGTGGCCGAGGCAGCTAAGTCATTGGATTGGTTTATCAAAGGTCTCTGGTTCGATTCCCGTTGTCGACACTTTTGGTTTTTTGTTTGACGGATGAACTTTTTTTGCAAATGAACCTCGAGAGAATAGTTCTATCGCCCATCTCGAGCTGTGTTCTCTGCGTCCGTGAATGGTACCACTATTCTCTCGACTCGAGACCATCATTCTCTCGGACTAGCGCTGCCAGTTTTGGGTGTACTGACAAAATAAGTCGTAAAAGATGCGGGATAAAATTTTAATGACAAACATGCTTGGATTGGCGTGTCCAACAAATTTCTAGAATATTTAAAAAAAAAACTCAAAAAATATTCCTAGAAAGCTAGATTTTACAAAACACCCTTATCGTGAACCATTCCCATTTTCAATCAAGCCAATAATTGCCACATTCCATTTGAAACAACTCTCCAAAGCTCCAAAACTTCATTTTCATAAAATTTATTTTCCACTTTAGTTTACGATTTGGTCTACTCAACAATTATTTGAACTTATCATTAGAGTTGTTCAAAGTATAGTCATCTTAACGTCTTTTACAGGGCAATTTCTGGATAAGTTGCAAACTTGAGCATCCTAAGCATTATCAATTTTTGATGGAATTTAACGGTGCATATCAACCAGAGCTATTTTTCTGTTTTTTTTTTTTGAAAGAATTTCAAGATTTTCCGAGATCCTTATGACAATGTCATTCGTGTTCTAGTAAATAGCTTTGTAAAAAAAAAAAAAAACGAAGTGATTTGTCAACTAGGGATTTGGACTCTGTATAGCACCGAGATTATCCCCTGAAATGGTCGGAAAAATTACCACAAATTGAAGATTTTTTATCATACCTCAAAAAATAAAATAGTAAACGTGGAAGTTCACAAAGATTTTTGAAACAGCAAGCACAAATTAATTTTTGTTTCCTGATTGTCCACACAAAAGAAAAACATTATAAATTGATCGATTGACTAAACTTGACCACCAAAATTACGGTCCTGCTTCACAAAAATCTACATCGTCCACCGCCCCCGCACACAAAGTGACGTTTCCTGCGTGGGATAAATGAAAACTAATGACTTGTGTTCGGCTCCTAATTAGTGGCGATCCGTCGCTAGCTACGTCGACAAAGTGCCATCAAGATGCCGCCAAATAACCTGCCATGAAGTCTCTCCGGTCCGGCCAAACCTGGTGTGACCTTTCGGGGGAACCGACGGGCCCACAATAATACAGTACATACTGCTCTCCGGTAGAGTCAACTCAGCGCCTTTGTACCCTCGTCGTCCTGATTCCGGAAAAACGAGGAGGTATTAATTAAAATTACTGAATGCTCTCTGTTTTGACTTTTCCGAGGGGTGGGGAGGTGGGTTGTTTCGGGGTTTTCCGGGAAAAAGGCTTCACCCGGGAGTTTGGTTATTGAAATTTTTCGGGGGGGGGGGGCAAATATTAGGATCAAACGGGCACTTTACACTCGGGCGTGTGAATTGGTTTCAGCGCAAGGGCTATGGTGGTGGAGCGTTGAAGGTGGGTGCGGGTTAAAATTCATTATGATGTCAGCTTATTGAAAATAGCTTGTGCTCGTGGAAAGATAAGGTTTTGTGCTCGGCCCGGCAGAAACCCTTTTTAGCTGGTAATTGGAAGTTACAGTGCTTGTTTTACACGGGACGGTAATTTTAAACGGTTGCTTTTGGAAATGGGAAATGGCATTTAAAAATTAGGAAGAGTAATTACACATTTATTTAAATAAAAAAGTTTCAAAGGCAAGATCCTGAGATATTTGGAAAACTGTAAAACAGGAAAAAAATAGACTCAAGTCAATTCTTCCCAACTTTGCAACTGAGCTATATTAAAACAATCAATCATAATCATCGACCAGTTCACTTTTTGCGTGGCGCACGAAAGCAGAGAAGAGCTGAGTAATTTATCATTTGTTTGAAGTTTTTCCTTCGGAGAGTTTTACCCCCTTCATCTTGGAGAGGAAAAGCCGTGAAAGGATTTGTCCAGCTGATTGGAAAAGTATGCAACTCGGCATGGCGCCAGAGTGTTGGCAATCGGTAGAGTGGAATATGATGAGGAAAGTTTTTCGAGAAGGAAAGAAAGAACTTTGTTCTAGGCAATAGTTGATGACAAAGTTGTTGGGATAGTGTTTTACTGAGTAATTCAACGCTACCTTTAATCTAGTTTCAAGATAAAACTCCCGGCTCAAATATTCTGTAATCAATGAAGCATCAAATCAATTGCCTCACGCCATTCCTGGAAAATCATCTCCCAGAAGCTTAAAACAGCCGGACTCAATTACAGCAAATGAAGTACCAAAAGTACCTTCTTGGAAAATTCCGCGCGTACAGATATCAAATTTAGATAAGCGAACGCGAGTACATCCCGGCGTTCAACGGAAATTTGTTTTCCCCCTCGCACCAGGTGGTCCCGAAGGAACGTGGCAGAAAAACGGCACGCCAGCGAAAAGCGAAATGTAATTGGTGGGCGATATCGTGGAGTCATTAGAGCCATTGACATTTTATGCATGAAACGTTTTTTGTTTCGTTGATTGGATGTCTTTTGGAGAGTGGCTAATTTTCGTTTTAAATTGACTGGACTTTGAGTTTCTTTGAAGAGTGTTTGGGGAAAGCTGGGGGAGAGTTTTTTCAATTGCTGCTTGTAAAGTCTATTTATAACAAAAAAAAAGCAATTAAATAGCTCAGGTTTCTTTGAAAAGTAACAATGCCAATTGAATTCAGATTTGAACATTTAAAAGTTTGGTTGTCTACAGTACATAGGTACTTAAATAAATAACTTGTTAATTATAGATAAGAATAAATCATGAGGTTATGAAATTTTTCACACCATTTGAATGGTTTTTTATCATTGAAGAAAAAATCAACATGTAGTAGGTTGATCATTATCGAAATTTCAAAGTGATTTTACCTCCTTAAAGATGTTTATGCAACAAGTTGCAAAATTGGGGATTTTTTCAACACCAGTCGTGGCAAAAATCAAAACAATCTAGAAATATATTAAATATTATATAAAGGTGAACTCTTTTGCACTAATTTAGGTGTTGAAATGTAGATCTTTTTAACACTTGTTTCAAAAAGTAGACCTTTCCGTTTCTATTATTTATGGTTGAATGGAAAAGGGGTCAATATGAACAATTCATCTCATTGCACAGTAGGATAATAAAATAATCGACTTCAGGGGGGGTATTGTTTCGATTCCTTAGGCTAAAATAATTAACTGTGAACATTTCGAACGAAGTCAGTTTAGAAAAACATCTTTTCATACAAAATAGTTTTTTTTAATCTCTAATAACTCGTCAAGGTTAACTCGGATCGTTTTGTAATCTTCGACAAAGTTGTTTATCATAAAAAAAATGTGGAATACATGAAAAAACAAATATTTGGACAATTTTCGAATTTCGTTAGGGTGGTCCCATGCATCTTTCCCTTGAAAATTAGGCATTTTAAAATTAATATATCTCGAGAAACCCCTGAATTTTGTTTTCAACGTAAACAGTGCTGGATCTTCTCTTCCGAATGCTACCTGGTGCTTAAAATTTTGACCTGCGCCTTTTCGAGATATAAAAGTTTTAAATTTGCAACTTTTTTAACCTTAAAATGGCTGTTACTTTTGACTCTTTAGCTTAAATTGACCTGTCGAAAAAAATGATTTTAGAGCTCTAAAAGTGCTCCTTATATCACTTTTCTCTCTCACTTAACCCTGAATTGCCACGAAAAAAAAAAGATTTTTGAAGGTTTGCTAAAAAAAACAATTATTACTGATTTCAAAGTATTTTTAAAAATTCACAAAAAAGGCATATTTCACATATTACAAGGCTTCCGCGAAATCGCGGCAAAAATTAAAAAAAAAATTTGCCGGGTTGCTTTTCCTCCATAAAGTATTGGAAAAAATACCAATCTTGAAGAAAACACCCTAATAATGTCTTTAACTTGAAAACGGTGAACCTAATTTAACAAAAGTAATTTTCGATTGCAAATTTATATTTGGATCATATTTCTTTGATATTTTGTTTGAAAATATTTTCGATTTTTTTTCCAAAAATCAAATTTTAGGAATTAAAATCTCATATGAAAAACTCTCCACGAAATCGGCCGATTTCGACAATTTTTATTTTTTGTATTTTTTGATTTGGATCAAACTTTGTGGGGGCCTTCCCTACGACCAAAGAAGCTATGTTGTGTCATTGGTTCACCCATACAAGTCTCGATACAATTTTGGCTGCTGTCTAGACAAAAATGGTATGTAAATATTCAAACAGCTGTAACTTTTGAGTGAATTTTCTGATCAATTTGGTGTCTTCGGCAAAGTTGTAGGTATTGATGAGGACTATTGAGAAAACAATAGATACATGGAAAAATGCTGATTTTTATTTCACCTTTTTTCACAAAAACAAGATTTCCTAATTTTTTTTTTTATTTTCGAGATTTTTTTTATGTTTTAGGGAACAAAACCCGCAACTTTTGATCCATAGAGAAACAAGGTCAAAATATCTGCCGAATTTTTTAAACAAATAGTTATTTTTGGAAAAAAATCGAAATTTCATGCAAAAACAAAGTTGACTTAATTTTTTATGTAAAATTGATTTTTCAATCGAAAAGTACTTTACAGATTTTTTGATAAAGGGCTCTGTTTTCAAGGCATAGCCACCGAAATTTTGATTTTAGCGAAATATTTGCATTTTTTTTTATTTTTAAAAATAGTGACCATTAGTGACCATTTCAGAAAATTTGCTATAAAATTGTCAAAGAGACATTGAAGATAGGAATTCTGGTTGCTGAGATACAGCCGCTTTAAGAAAAAATAAACACGAAAATTGAAGTTTTCTTAGCCTCACCAAAACAACCCACCATTTTCTAAAGTCGATATCTCAGCAACTAATGATCCGATTTTCAATGTTAAAAATGAAACATTTGTAAAAAATTTCGATCTTTTCGAAAAAAATAATTAGAAATTATTTTAATCAAGACTAATTGAACATTACGCCCATTTAAAATGCTAGTCTTGATTTAATTTTTTTCAATATATTTGTTTCGAAGAGATCAGAATTTTTTTAAGAATGTTTCATGTTTTAACATTGAAAATCGGATCATCAGTTGCTGAAATATCGAGTATCGACATCAGAAAATGGTGGGTTGTTTTGGTGAGGCTAAGAAAACTTCAATTTTCATGGTTCTTTTTCTTGAAGCGGCTGTATCTCAGCAACCAGAGGTCCAACCTTCAAAGTCTCTTAGACAATTTTATAGCAAATTTTCTGAACTTTTCATAAAATATATGTTTGGAAATGGTCACTCATGGTCACTATTTTAAAAAATCAAAAAACTGCAAATATTTCACTAAAATCAAAATTTTGGTGGCTATAACTTGAAAACGGAGCCCTTTATCAATAAATCTGCAGAGTACTTTTCGATTGCAAATTCAATTTTACATGAAAAAATTAAGTCAAATTTGTTTTTGCATGAAATTTTGATTTTTTCCATAAATCACTATTTTTTTAAAAAAATAATAACTTGCGGCAGATTTTTTGACCGTACTTCTCTATAGCTCAAAAGTTGCGAGTTTTTGTCCAATAAAACATATCAGAAAATCTCGATAATAAAAATAATATATTTATTTTGGGGAATTGAGTTCCAGTGAAAAAAAAGTTGATTAGCAAATGTACATATTTTTTTGTCCGTGTACCAATTTTTTTCTCAATAGTCCTCATCAATATCTACAACTTTGTCCAAGACACCAAATGGATCAGAAAATTTACTCAAAAGTTACAGTTGTTTGAATATTTACGTACCATTTTTGTATGGACAGCAGCCAAAATTGTATGGAGACTGGTATGGGTGAACCAATGACACAAAATAGCTTATTTGGCCATAGGGAAAGCCTCCACAAAATTTGAGCCAAATCATAAAATACAAATAAAATCCAATTCCGGTTTTGGTAGATTATTGCTCATAATGATTTTTCTGTTACGTGTTTTAGGAAATTAAGTTTTGTAGTAAAAAAATCGTGATTTTTTTTCCATGTAGACTTTTTTTTCTTAAAATAATTATCAAATCCATTTCGAGCAATACTCGGGCCCATTTCGTTCAAAAAAATCAATTTCCCTTGAGAACTTTCTTCACCCGCGAAAAAGAGAGGAGGCAAATCACGCAAAAGAAAATCGCTCCCGAACTTCTCCAAGAAAATCAATCTGTTGATGATTTTTTTGTGAATTTCCTTGTCAGCATCACTTAAAAATATTTATTTCACTTTGTTCACACACGTTGCCCATCTACAAAATGTGACAGGTCATATTTTGACGTGTGACGTTACACTTGCAAGTATAGTAGTGAAAAAGATGTTCCGCCGAATAATTAAGATGATGATTTTTTTAGATTTCTTTTACCGATCTTTCGTGCGCGAGAGAGAAGAGCTATGCTCGATCCCTTCGGATTTTTTCTCTTGATGAACGTCCAATGATTTTCTTTTGATGATAATTATTCCATCGCTGTCAGCCCGCAAAATTGTGTGTAGCCTTGTTTAGAAAAAAAACTAATTATGTAAAATAAAGTTTTTTTAAATGCGGGCAAAATTGCATTCAAAACAATATAAAAAAACACGAAATAATTTCAAACCTACTAGATTTACTGTTTTATTATCACAATTCAAGTTTAAATAAACTCACAAACTTCTCCAACTAAGCACAAAGGCTTCTTCGTGAGCCAAAATACGTTCACACCTTTTCAAGCACTCCACTTACAGTTGGTATAGTACTGTACCCCTAGAATGCTTGTCCAAAGTTGTGACTCCTCGAGCAAAAGTGTGCTCACGAACGCTCAATTTGGTAACAAGTGAGGCTCCAGTGTGAAGACTCCAGCACAAATAACTTTGGTAGGTTTATTTTTCATATTATATTAGCTTTTGTTTCTGAGAAATTTACTTTAAGTTTCGTTTGCAGTTCAAGCAATTTCAAAGATCTTTTTCAATTTGTGGCATCTTCTCAGAAAAACATCATTAAATTTCGAGTGAAATCACGTCTTCTTAACATCACCTCGCATGTCTGACTTCAACAAAATTTCTCTCATTTTCTCCGATTTTTCCCACAAATTCCACACTCCCACAAAATCTCAAATCTATCGTTAAGGAACAGGCAACAATTTTGGGGCTCAATTCCAGAGCTCTCACTCACACACATCTACCGGAATTCCATCTCCTGGCCACGGATTGTCGTCATTCAGGAAGGGAGGCGAATTTTCTCAGAAGCTCGGTCGAAGAAGAAGAATAAAAATAAGCCGAATCAAAAAGCCATCAGAAAGCTTTCGCAACCCTCCCCCTAATGATTGATGCGTGTGTCTTTCCGGGCTGCCACCGTCGTCGTTGGGAAAAAAAAGCTTTTCACGCCACCCGGGCCCAACTTCCGAGAAAAACACGCAAATCCTTTCAAATTTATTCAATTTTCAGCGCATTTCTCTCCATGCGAAAGGGATGTGAGCGCTATCATTCCTGATTTTTCCTTCTTTTTTTTTTGCTGCCTTTCTTGCACAGCGGCTCGTTATTTTCACTTTCGTTATCGTGGCGGGAGTTTTTTTTTCTTCGCTCGTTTATTGATATCCTACAAGGGAATGTCATTTGTTGATTCTGCTGAACAATGCGTTTGTCTCGTGTGAAAGAAAGGATGAAAGTGAAACGATTCTCGGAAATGGTTTATCCACATAATAAGAAGATATTGTAGTATTTTTCAAACTTTTATTGGGCATCATTCCTTGATATGTATCTTAAACTTCAAATGGGAAAAGATGACTCAGTAATCTATTACCACTTAAATGCTCGGTTAGGTAATTTTCATCCTATTTTTTCTTTAAAACATTATAATGTAATAGAACATACAAGTTGAAAGGTAAACTGCATGGATTTAAAGAAATAAATGTTTTTTTATCAACTCGAAAGGTTTTCTTTAATTATTTTAGATGGATTTGTATTGCAAAAGATTGACAAGGTACTAGCCGATTGATAAGGTGTCTTCAACAAAGTTGTTGTTGTTTGTTTAGTTCCAATCATGGTTTGTTACCATCTACTTGTGTAAACACTGGGATCAAAGCTCATTCGGATTCAAACATTCAAAAATACAAAAAAAAAATGAACATTGGAAACTCTGAAACTTAAAATATGCATGATTTAGACTTAAGAAAATTTGTAACATTCAAAATTCATTATTTCAAATGTAAAATTTCCAGACCACATAACAAAACCCCATGAATAATATTTTTGTATGAAGCGTTGGCAATCACGAATCATTTTGATAATCTGAAATATAAAAGATTATTAAAAACTCGAAAACTTGGAAATCAAACAAAACTCTGCAGAAAATATAAAATTCAAAATGCGAACATTAAAAAAAATCAACTTATTTAAAGTTGCGAATTTTGAGCTTCTAAGGTTTTAAACTGATTTTGAAATTTGTTTCCAGCAATGTGTTATTTCACATTAAAAAAATAGAAAAAACTAACAACTTTAAAAAAAGAATTATTAATATTTCAATATTTCAAAAACTAAGAGCTTTAAAAATTAGAACATCCAAAAACTCTACAAAGATTCAATTGTTTGTTTTTTTTTTAAATTAAATATACTTTGATGAATATTTCTTACAATAATTACATTTGATTTACATATTAAGTGGTCAGCTATTGCTTTTCAACTTTTGTTTGCTTTTCGTGATTTAAACGCTGTTCATTTTCATAACTTTAAAAGCATATTATTTATAATCTTTGTAGTACTACACGCAAAAAAGTTGCATTTTGGAAAGTTGGAAATTTTGCTGGTGGAATATAACTTCTTTTTTGTGGAATATTACTAAAAAATGTCTAAAAATATGATCCTGATGAATTTTCTTAAAAAAAAACCATGAAAATTCATAGTTTTTAGTGGTAAATTTATCACTTTTTTACACCAAAACTGTCATCCCTTTCTGATGAATATTACCATAATTTTTTCTATGTAGGTAACTAACATAAACTTACGATCAACCAATTCAATCAAGGGATACACATTTTTTTCCCTGAATTTCAAACATTATTTCTGCTAATTTATGATCTTTACTCGATCTTGTCCAACCAGGAACATTCAAAACAATTTTGAGTACCTTGTTTTGGACACGTTGGAGCTTCAAATTATAAGTTCTAGAGATTCAACAAAAAAGAAAAAAAAAGAAATATGATCATTTGAAAATTCACAGAAAAATTTAAAAAATAAACATTGCTAAGATTATTTAATTTACATATTTTTTTGTTTTAAATTTTATCGAAATTTCAAAGTTTTGAATCGGGAAATTTAATTTTGTACGTAACGTAGTTACAGGACAGTCCATTAACCAAGTAGACACTCTTTCATAAATTTCAAATCCCCCCAATATAAATTGAATTGTTCAAAGTTTTGAATTAGGAAGTATTATTTTATTTCGTAACGCTGTTAAGGGACCATCAATGAACCACGTGAACACGTTTTTTGAAATCTCAACTCTCCCCCCTAAACTGCCCAAGTGGTTTATGGATGGCCCCCAGGGCACTATGGGGTTTCAGGCGGCCATAAATCGAAAAACCGACATACTCTAATTATTTTTTTGGTATTTTTTTTTTGAAAATAAACATTCTAACTAAGAAAAATCCGGGGTTTTGAAAGTTGTAGGTTCAATATTCACTGAATTGCAAACCTTCAAAGGCGAAAATGGTAAGAAAAAACATGTTTTTTTGACAAAAAATTATTATTTTTCATAGTTGTACTGTGTAGCTGTTTATGTATTTTTTCCTGCATCATTATAAATATTCAGAAAGGTAATTGATTCAACTTTTCAATAACATTTTACAAAACACACTTTTATAGGCTAAAAAAAATAATAAAAATCAAAAAAGATGGATTTTTATTCAAAATTTAGTTTTTTTCAACTTTGTTAATGGAGTACTTTTTTTGTGTGCATTTGTGCGATCTGAAAATTTTGCAGCTTAAAATTTGAACCATGTCCTAACTTGTCTCCAAATTTCAAAGTGCACTTATGTGCACTTTTTGAGTTATGCCATTTTGAACATTTTGATTCATGCAAGAAAATTAATGATTTCGCGTACCAAGCGTATACCAAGCGTAATCACATTATTTACCTGCGGAGGCAGAAATGACGTACCTGCTATGTATGTTTTGAAATTGATTTGATATTCATGACTTTGTTGATACCGTAAACTGGGGTGACTTTGATAGCCCGGGGTGACTTTGATAGGTTTTTCAAATGCCCGTCAAATTAATATTTAAACATTTTTGAGAATTTTGAGTATGTAAGCATTAAGGGAAAGCTTATTATCGAACATATATGCAAAAATGTGACTGTTACATTGGATGTATCAAAAATAGTGGCCAAATCAAATTTCTATCAATGTCACCCCGGGCTATCAAAGTCACCCCAGTTTACGGTACTTAGGTACGTTTAATAAAATTAGAAATTCCTATTTTAAGTATTTTACAGAAACGATTCGTCGAATATTCATATCAGTTCGTTGTTGTGTTCTTTTGAAAGTATGGATAATAATACCGTAGTGTCCCTGTACGATATAACGAAGCACTATTCTGAAAACGTGAGAACTGCTTTCGAGTATATTTGTAAGAATTACAACATTGCAGAACCATCACATGATCAACTCAGGAAAAACCCACAGAGGAAAAACTACGCATGCTGTTCTGTAGCTTCAAAACGAGGTATACAAAAGCCCATAGAAGAAGTTCATATTTTAAGTAATCTAAAGACAATCGGTTACATAGTGATTTTGATTTAGAAGAATTTATCGTGGAAAACGTGAATTTTGCAAGTGGATCATCCAAAAACGTGGACGAGAATCCATACAATGTTCCATAAAATAAACCGTCTAAAATTCTAAAACACCGCAAAAATCAAATTTTAATTGGAGGGGATGGGGGTCTTCAAAGAGAGGTGGATTTAAACTCAAGAAAAGAGGAGGGAGATTGAACGTAAATCAGAAACTTTAACATAGCATAAACCGCCATTCCGTGCATCAAATAGACAGAGCAAGAATATCAAAATTCACCACTTTAATGCATGTGGCCTCAAATATATGAAAAAATCGAAAATTAAACTTTTTTTTTGGAAAAATATCAAAATTCATTTGTTTTCATTATACTAAGTACAAACAACACAAAAAAGTCACAAAAAAGCAAAAAAATATTTTTGGCCGCTCGCTTATATGGAAATACCCCATAGTGCAGGGGGGAGAGGAAAAATGTTACAAAAAAGGTTGGGAATAGTGCTAAAAATTTCTGTTGAGTAACGCAAAAATTTCATAGGGGCCATCCATAAAACACGTCAAAATTCTCCAAATTTGTGTTACGTCATAAAAGAACGCTCATTGATTGAATTTCAGATTTATAAGTATCAATTTTCATTTTTTTAACACATGAATCATTGCAATATTGAAATATCGAAATACAAATTTGAAGATTTTTAATTTTTGGTTAACCACTTGATACTACCAGTTGTCGTTTATCTTCGATTGTCGTCTTCCAATTAAATAATTCTTTAATTTTCAGCTTCATCATAACGTCCCTATGCACTCCCTAAAGTTAAAATCAGTGATAAATACAGTGATCGATCATAACCGATAAAAAATCTGATTGTCTGCAACTCACTTTTTTTCAGGAGAGGACTGTTGTAAAATACTCAGTTCCCCGGCACTCTTTTCGAGTAATGTTTTTTTGTTACATGATCCGATCGACAGTAGTCTCTTTTTATAGAGAATATTTGCGCTCCATGAAGGTGTCAATTCCCACTCATTACTCATTAGAAGGGATTTTCTCGCACCTCAGTTCAAGTGCACCATTTAAAAAAATAGCATTATGAAAAATTAAGTCTAATTAAAAAAATTATTTTCTTTTATCTCTATCAAGTTGACGGTTAAGCAAATTTTCGAATCTATGCACTAAGACAAATTTGAATTTCAAGTTTTCTTATCAAAATGTTAATCATACAAATGAAAAAGTTCAAAATATCTTGTCTTGCAACTCTGTCGCACTACTTTGCTGGATAACGAAAAGGCCTATCCTTCTTAATGCATCTTTCATCGCAGTCGAATACAAATCAAATCCATTTATCTATTTCCAATATCCATTAGTACGTTCCGATAGCGATGGTTAGCAAATCTCTCTGCTAAGCTAAGCAGATTATCATTCCCCGGAATCCAAATCCATAAAACGCTCGCAGCTGTGACCGGGTTGTGCGTGCCCGCTCAAATCCGTTCGTCCAGTTATCAATTTCGCTCCGGAACGGGGTCCAAAGCTTCGCTTTCGATTTTCCGTACTCACACACAAATCCAGCGTTCGAAGCGTCCACCACTTGAATTTCGATTTAACCATTTCATGTTTGCTGTCGTGTTCCCGTCCACGGAATGCAGATTACAGTTGGCCAGAGGTAAACAAGGCCTCCCCTCAGGTTTACTTGACCAGCCCTCCTTCTTCACCCCAAATGACCAACTCCGATTGGCGAAAAGAGCACACGCCACGGGAATGTGTGTCCGCGCACTCGAAAAAGGATAATGCACAAGGCTGAAATTGTCATCCGCTGATGGTGGATAGTGGTCAAAGTGGGTTGGCGTCCTTGGCGAAAATTCCTTTTTAATAACAAACAGACAAAAAACAGTCCAAAAACAAAAACATAAAATGACAAAAAAACAAAAAGACAGAAAGACAGAAGGACAAAAAGAATGTAAAATAAATCAACAACAAAAAAGTCAAAGAGAAAAATGTAGGAAAAATACTAAAAACCATAACAGAAAACATAAAGGATAGAAAATAGTGACGAAAAAGGACAGAAACCAGGAAAAATACCAAATTTTCAATTTGTATCACAGTGCACTAACAGTGAACCATACATTTGTAACCGACCTAACCGTGCTATGAAGATTTTTGTTTTTAAACGCAGTGGCTTATGCGCCACTCTTGCTGAAACAAGAGGCCACCCGTCGTGTTAGCTGCCCGACATTAGCTCTCAGGGTCGTTAGTCGGCATACGGCTTTTACGCAGACGAAATTACCAAAATAACTAAAATGGGATCTTATCAAATTGAACGGGTAGTGAACCACGGAGATCTTCGATTCTGGTTCTTTCAGACAACGGAAAGTTAGGGAAAGGAAGGTATGATTTCAAAGAACGAAAACGAAAAGGTTATCAAGAGTGCACGTTCATAGAGATTTATTCAAGATAACGCATGAGGGGAAGAAAAATAAATTCATGTTCGCAAAATCATGGTTTCACTGTGTATTTGCGGGATTCCATTTCCCGGAGCATAAAACTACCGCGAGAGTTCGAGCTAGACAATTGTTTGTGTGGGTAAGGGAAATGGGAGAGAGGAAACATGGCCATGATTCAAGGGTCTCTCACATACCTGCGCAGGGTTTTGTTGGTGTTGGTGCACATGCTGCCGCGAGGACGCCCGGCCGTCGAGGGCCGGCGAAAACTGCTGATGCGATGTTCTGGTAGATGCTGGCAGTCTGGAGGTGTCGAGTTGGTTCCTCTGCTTTGGCGGGAATCCGCCGTCGAGCGACGCTCGATGCTGATTGGCCGTGCGGTGGAGCACGACGCCGAGAAGGTAGACGCTGGTCACGTGGTGCGTTCCAGCTCCCTCGTTGGGTGACGTAGGACTACGTGGACGCTCGTGGCCGAAACTAAAGTTGCGGAGTGTGGGCGGCTGGACGGGAAGCTTTCCGATTTCACAAGTGCACAATTCCGCAGAGCCAATAAAGAGCGAGCCGAGCTCAGCTCACGCGCGATGGACACGGAGTGTCGGGCGCTGTCCGGACTGGGTCTTCGTCCTGGAGGCAAACGAACACCCCACCATTGGAGGCTTTAAGTTAAAACCAACAGGATTCCCGACCCGGGGGTGTACGACAATTTGACTACGTACGGCTCTCGGAAGGGTCCGGGGGTTGTAACGTGGTGGACCCTTTTCACGACCGGCAATTGGCGACCGGTGTGTGTTTTCTGCCAACGGGAATTGACGGACTTCCACGACTCCGTTTGACTGCCAAGATGGCGGGCCGGAGCGTCACACGGTCACGGAATGTAGAGTCACCAAAATGGCGGCGAAGACGCGCCGAGAGGCTGATCCAAAACGTAGAGGAACGTCCCTCAGGACGGCGTACGAAACCCGGCGTGGGCTTTCGCAATTGCAGCAAAAATTTCCAGCCCATACAAAAAGCGTCTTATTGGACGCTGCTGTCCAACGCGAACTCATGTTAATTTCACATTATATATTTAATTCAAATAAACTACGTTACCTTATTGTATGTTAAAGTGAACTGTATTTAAGAAAGCGGACGCAAAAATCCAAGAATTCACTTACGAAACACTAATGGAATAAAAAGTAAACTTAATTAAATAAATCTTTAGGAGGAACACTCGCACTATGTACAACTAACCTATTAAGGTAAAAGGCAAAGGCAAAAGGTTAAAGTCACTAGTCGCGTCGCGCACTTCTTATCACCAGCCGTTCCGTTGGCAGAAAGAACGAGACCCGAAACTCTCATACCCAGGAAACCTCCGAAGTTCCGAGTCCCCGGAATATGGCGGCACCCGAGACGGGCTCACCAACGTTCAGTGTGACAGATCCCATTTGCTATAAAATTCCACGAAACGTGAGTCGTGAATATACACTCGCTTCGTCTGATACCGGTACGCGCGTTGCCTCAATCTAGATATTTATTTAATTTTTTTTTATATTTATTTATTAACAATTTTTTTAATTTCTTAATAAACTTTAAGTTTATATTCAAAAATAATAATTCAAAATAACGGAACACGTTGCACATTCAAAAAGGATGTCGCAGCGAGTTTAATGCTTTCACCTTTACCGTAAAATGCCAAAGGTGACCACCGGGAAACTATAAACGGCGGAGCAATTTGGACAATGCTGTCTGCTGTCGGTTTGCCCATAATTGGTGCATTCTGTGCCAGTTACGAACAGTTCGAAAGCTGCAATTCAATCCCATTTCCTGTTAAGGGGTAATTTCCCGTTGTGCTTAAATTTGATTTAAAAAAATGAATAATGTCTTTTTTTCTAAATCTTTTTTTATTTTTTAAACAAAATTCTAAGATACATAATTTTTAATTGTTAATTGATTTTCCAGAAAACCCACCCCGTTCAATTGCTTCAAAGTTTACAGCCCCGATCTGATCGGCGTACAAATTTGCCAATTTTTGGACCCTGACAGAAAACGGGCATTTCCACGTATTTGCACACTCAAATAAGCCATCCCGTGGACACTCGCGGATTCAATTTTGGCGACGTGAAATTCTCTGCGTGATGTTTGCTGAAATGTGGTTGCGCGTTTGAATAACAATTGCATCCTTCCAGCAGTTGGTGAGCAGAGTGAGAGGAAGCGATTGTCAGTGTTGTTGCACGAGTTGTTGTGCCAGGTGGACGCGCTATGTTGAGACAACAAATCAACAAGTCGCGGTTGGAGTTGACAGTGGAGGGAGAGGTCAATCTCAGGAAATGGCGACATTAAAGATGGTAGAAACTGTTCAGAATTTTTCTAAAAGTGTTCATCAAGTTCGATAATAAGTTTCTGTGATTTCCACGTCAAAAGTAACGGTGTATCGTATTTTTCAAGAAAACAGATTTTTCTAAATATTCTTCCGGTGATGTTTATGTTTTGTTGTTGGTGTTAATTCATTTAATTCTGGCAGCTTTAAAGTTCTTGGTCATTTGCTGCCCAGTGATATTTTTTTTTCAGATATTTAGGTTTTTGTTTTGTTTTTTTTTTTTTTTTTTGTTGTAAACACTTCAGACAGCTCAGTGAGCCTATTAAGTGGATAGGTTTCAAAACATTACTCAACAAGATTTCAAAACACTGTTTTAGATGTGGCACCTTGAAAGCAATTCTGATTGTTTATTCTTGTTAATTAATGGTATTATTTTGTAAACCCTCGGCATGGTCATGGAAAGAGGAACAAAACCTCAAAAATAAATTAAAACAGTGAAATAAAAAAAAATGACAATGACTTGAGTTTAAACTCATAAAAAAACTTTTTGCAAGCGTGAACATTTTTTTAAATTGCTTTTTAGAGACTTTTTTGAGAGGAGTAAGAACTTTTTTTGAGTGAAAATATTTTAAATGTAGAGAAAAAATAAATGTTTCAAAAGTCAGACCTTTTTTGAATCAAAAATAGTTTGTTTTTCAAGAACAGAAAATCTAACAATATTTCTTCTTCTAAAATTCTCTTTACATCCAGAACCACAATATTCAAATTAATTATATTCCTTCGAACAAAATGTAAGAACATTTCCTTCCTTACAATTTCTATGCTCTCTTCAAGAAATTTTACATTTCAAGTTACATTTTTTTCCAGGAGTTCTACAAGAGCTCTTCAAGATAGCTACAGCATAGCAGTTTGGACCGCGGTAGGATAAAATTCTTTTCAAAACTTCTTCAGGAGTTTGGAAGAGTACTTGAAGAGAGTTTTATCCTACCGCGGTCCAAACTGCTATAATGTAGCTATCTTGAAGAGCTCTTGTAGAACTCCTGGGAAAACATGTTACTTGGGATTTGCCATAAAATCCATTAACCTGTATTTTCATTTTTCAATCTTGTCAAAAAATCACAACTATTCGCAGTTTTTTGGTAAATTTTAAAACATTAATATTCAAAATTTCGATTCAAAATTTAAAAATATTCGTTATTACAAGAACATCACATTCAACAACAGATTCATTTGGAACATTGAAAATCGGTCATATTGTTACCAATATATTATTGAGATTTCTCTTGTACTAAATTCATTATATTTTTTCTTCAAGGTTTTGTTTCCCTTTCCATCTAAATTTATATTAATTTTTTTTTCAAATTATCAAAATATTTATTTTATCGATTTTTAAACTGTTGAGATATTGTGAAAAACGTAGTTTTTTGTAAAGTTAATCAAATAAAGTATTTTCAAACTTTAAAAACGATTAAAAACTTGAAAATCCTTCATAAACATCCTACGTAACACTTTAGAAAATATGATATTTACTATAATTTATGGATTTTAAATACAGAAGCATGACTGTTACAATTTATTAAGCTTTTTGTGATATTTATTGTTTCAAAAAAAAAATGCACAAATTAAAGAAACACCCCAATTTATTTTTAATTCACTGAAACATTTAGAATGACCGTTTTAAAAGAGTCAGCCCTGCATTGAAATAATCGGAAAATTAGATTTTTTTTTTCGTTGAAAATCGAACCGATTGTTTCCGAGAAATTGTCAATTGTATAATGAAGCTTGGTTGTAAAACATCCACACAACTTTTTTCTGTTTTAATCAATTTTTAGAATTTTTCTTGCATTTTTTAATTGAAAGTCTAGGAATGAAAAATAGAGAGATTTTTCTCAGCTCTTTGCAATCACTGTTTCAACCTTTCGGAAGTCGCGTTTTTGGCCCCTCTTACAAACGGTGCACAAACTACACTATAGCGCGATTGCCAAAAGGTCAAATCCTCACACTATTACAAAATTAATATAACATTTATTTTTGCTGAAAAATTACCCGCAAATGGCTAAAATTAAAATGGTTAAATTATAGAAAGATCGGAAAATTTCACGAATGTTTCATACTGTAACATGGAAATTCGGACCAATGGTTGCTGAGATATCGACATTACAAAATGGTGGGTTGTTCGGGTACACAGAAAAAAATAATGTAAATTTGGAAGCTGTAATTTTGGAAGGTTGAATATTAACTCTTTTATGATGTAATTTTACCTCAATTTAGACTGAAAAAGTGACATTACACCAGAAAAGTGGTAAAATTACACATTTCCAGAGGTAAAATTACACCTTTTTTCTGACATAAAAGATGTACCCCTTCCCAGATGTAATATTACCATGATTTTTTTTTTCTGTGTAAGACTTAGAAAACATCCATTTTCCTGATTTTAAATCTTTGCATGGTAATATCTCAGCAACTAAGGCTCGTATCAACAAAGTTCAAAAAAGCAAAAATGGAGAATTTTCTCAGCTTTTCAAAACTTTTTTTTCAAAAGTGGTCAAACTTGGGCACTTACATATTTAAAACATAAATAATTGCGACTATTTTCAAAACCAGTTACCTGAAAATGACCTAAAAATAACGGTGCACTTTATCAAAATTTCACTAAAGTACTATCCATTGAAAAACTGAGGTTTAAAAATTTATGTGACCAATATTTCGATTTTTTGAAAACATTAGTTTTGATTCAAAAATTCGTAACATGGTCAAAGTTTTTTTGCACATTCTGAAAATTTCTGAAAAATGAGCTCATCAAGTACATTTAAAACTATAAGAAAATAAAAATAAAATATAAATAGTTTTATTGCCACTAGGCAAAAAAAGGAATTAAAAATCATCAAAAAAAACTTTTACCGTGTATCATTTTTTTTTTTCAATTTGTCCTTATCCAAACCAGCAACTTTGCCCAAGACACTAAATCGATCAAAAAAATCCTTCAAAAGATTAAATTATCATATATCATTTTTGTATGGACAGTTGCCAAATTTGTATGGAAAATTATATGGACAAACGAATGAGGCAAAATGGCTATTTTTGGCATACCAAAGGCACCAAAAAAGTTTCAGCCGGATTAAAAAATACATAAAATCTTATGACTGAAACCTCAGAGAATTGTTCAGATACTAATGATTTGAATATTTATTAAAGTAATTTAAAAAAAATCTAGTGCGATTAAAACAATATTACAAAAAAAATGCAGAAGAGCATAATATAAAATTTGTTCCATACTTTTTAAAAATTGTCCAAAAATTACAATTTGTCTTCCCTGAAAAATATCTAGCAGATAGAGAAAATAAATAAAAGATTGATGATGAAAACATAACTTTTAGTGAAAACGGTGAACTTAAAAAATGGGCGAATCACTAACAACATTGCCTATGGGTGCGTGCGGGCGTGAAATTTTTTTGCTGCGTCATGTTTTTTTTCGGATTTAAAATTAACCTTCTAGGAAAATTTTGGAAAATTAAAGTGTCTAAACCAGATATTAGATCCGTATTTTGCCTTTTCTGACAGTTGGTTGTAATGTCATCATCCGCGGAAAACTTTGTGAGGTGTAAGCTGCCAAAGCGAAGAACTGGACATTTCTGCAGAAAGAGTGAAGTCTTCCGAGTGTTGGTCCAGAAGGGATTTCTACTTTCTTTTCGTATGGATATCGTTGAAGACGTCGGGAAGCTGTTCCAAGGAAATTGGAATGTTGGGTTCCGATCCCTACGAAATCTACCAAGCCGATGGATCGGAATTTTGCTTGTGAAGGAGGTTTATTATGGATCGTTGAATCTGAATCTTGATTTGGTGAGATCTATCCATTTTATCTATCATTATTTGATAGAAGATTTTTTTCCCTTATTTTATATAATATTCTATTGATCAAATGATATATCCATATTATCCCTTTCCCACCTTTCATTTTTCCTATCCTCATTTCCTCCCCCTCCCAACTTATTAAATAATCAATGCTTTCAATACAAAAAACATGTTAAGGGGGAATGTTGCTATTTTTACTGAATGCATTGACTTTATGAATGTGAGGAAGGCACCAACCACCTAACGGTGGATTAAGTAATGTTTTTAAGTCAAATGTCATTGAAAATTTATTGGTTTATTTTTTTTTGCAAAATTTATTGACCCTTAATTTATTGCAGCATTTTTAATCTGATTTTTGCTATCAAAAGAATCGACAAAACATGTTCAACATTTATGTTAATCAACAAATCACAAGAAAAATGATAATTGATCTAAATTATAATAAAAAAATGTGTTGAATTTATTCGATTTTATCTGATCTCAAAATCCAACGAATTCAACAGCACCTCAGCAGTTATGTAAAACAATCGACTGTATAATATTTGTATTTGAAAACACAATCAACCAAAGCGATTGGAATATGATGTGCAATCATGCAATTTTTGCTTGCAGAGAGAAAAAGCGAGTAATCTATGCCAAATTCAGATGCGCTCTTCAGACATAAATCATAATAAATTTGCTGCTGCTGTGTAATCCCAACCCGGTTGCACAACTTTGATTGAACACACTCAGTCATCCCCCTTTTTCACATCTGGAGCAAATGCATCAGCTGCGCGAAGAAAAAGAGAGCGGAAAAAAGCTCCTGACCTTAAGGGGGAGGAGGTTGGGAGCAAAGTTCAGTGTGGCAACATGTTTCCGGTGCTTGCTCGCCCGCTGATCATCGCAATCGCAATCGAATATGTATGAGGAAGCAATAACGAGTGCAAACACGAAGACTGCGACGACGACATCCAAAACGATGAAGAAAAGCTTCGATATTATATTCCAAAAGATGAAAATCCAGAACAGCAGCAGCAGCAAACGTAATGGCAAGGTAGAGATTTGCTACGATTTTCCATTTGCAACCCACTCCCTCCCCCGCTACAACCACTCTCTAGTTGGTACAATTCCACATTTGCATCGCCGTTTCACTTGCGATTGATCAACGTTTGCTTGCAGGAAAAATTACGTTCCACTTTCCACGTGAAAAGAAGAGAGGGGGGGGACTTGTTCGCATTGCATGTAAATTGCACGAAAAGGAATCCCCACTTTTGGTCCCTCGCACGATTGCATGAGTGATTATGTGATGAAAATTGCTGGGTATCAAGCCATAAATATGTGCTAGAAGAGGGAGAAAGTTGGAAAAGGAAACACATTTGTGGCATTTGCATTCGAAACGAGCACGCAATTGTACAGTTTCACAGTGATTAAATGAAAATTAAAATGATTTTCTTGTTAAAAATTCATAATGCATGTAACACATTGTACAAATTTCAATCGTAGAATTGATTAACAAATTTTAAATATTTAAGGTTATTATGGCTTGGAGAAACCTTATTTCAACCAATGTTTCGTTTCATTTTCAATTACCCGAGGAGGAAAATTCGACGAACAGCTCTCCATCTTTGACCGTTAGCCGTGATGAATTGCTCGCAAAATGTAGGAAAATATTTGTCTAAATACAAAAGTGCACGCTCCGGCAGCAAGTCTTTCTTCTGTGTGACCATACCGAAGGAGAGCACGAAACTATTTCATCACTTTGAGTAGGTTTCCTCGTGCCTTTGGCTTTATTTTTAGCAATTTAAAAGCTCAAATATATTATTTCTCATGAGGAATTCTCTGGGATTTCGATAAATTATTTGTTATAATTTTATTTAAAATTGCAATTAGAGTTTAATTAAATTTGTTCTGATATATATTTTTGTTCTGATATATATTTTTTTTATATATAAACTGCTCTTAATGAGCTCAAATGCAGGTAAAATTGGTTTGTGAACAAACGTGGTGTAACCTTGTTTTTATGGCAACTAGGGTGGACTTAGATGACCTAGGGTGGTTCATATTCGTTCACTCTTATAAGATATATTTTTTTTAATTCGCATAGAAAGAAAAATAAAAAAAAAACATTTAAAATTAAAAAAAACATTACGTGTTTTAAATAGTAAAACAGCTGATGATATGATATCAAAATAGGGTGGCCCAAATTAATTAGAAAATCAAAAGATTAAAGATTAATGATTTTATTCAATAGAAAATGTATTTTAACATACTTTTATTACCCTACGTTTTCGTAAATAGACTTTTATTTGTATTTTTTTAATAGGATAAAACTTTCCATGCATTTACTGTGTAAAAGGGTGCCATTTTGCATCATTAGTTGTTCCATACAAAGCTTCATACAATTTTGCCCGTACAAAATGGGAATGTGAATATTCGTAAAAATGATACATTTTCTTATCGATTTAGCGTCTTTAAAAAGTTGTAGGTTATGATTTGAACCCTTAGAAATAGTTTCAGGGAAAAATGCACACTTTAGAAATTAATATTTGAAGTTCATTTCTCGAAACTCTTATTTTATTTCTGAAAATTTGTTTTATTTGTTGGGAAACATCTTTTAGGCTAGTGTTCAGGTATTGTTGCAAAACCTGGTACTATTTTTTTTTTTGATTAAATGAACCGTTATCATTATTTGCATTTTTAGGTAAAAAGATATAAATTGGAAAAGGATCCTCGTTTTGGCATAATAATTATACAAAGTGACTCCTTTTGTCAAAGAAAAGGCATGGAAAGTTTTATCCTATTAAAAAAATACACATAAAAGTCGATTTACGAAAACGTAGAGAAATAATGTAATCTTTAATCTTTTTATTTACCAATTAATTTGAGCCACCCTAATCAGATATCAAAAAAATTCTAAGTGTAAAATATAGGTATTCGGTGCCCTCTCCCCGTGCCATACCTTCACACTTAGGAGACCCGGGAGGCGGAGTCTTGTCGCAAAAAGAACGATACACACCTGTGGATCCGTTAACGAAACCGCAAGGTTTAAGAGGGCCACATTATAAGGTGTTACGTCGATTCCGTAATCAGATATCATATCCTCAGCTGCTTTACTATTTAAAACAGATTATGTTTTTTCAATTTTAAATGTTTTTTTTATTTTTCTTTCTATGCGAATTTAAAAAAAAATCATATCTTATAAGAGTGAACGAATATGAACCACCCTAGCAAAAGCATAAGCATAAGCATAGGTAGAACGAATATGAACCACCCTAGGTCATCTAAGTCCACCCTAGTTGCCATAAAAACCAGGTTACACCACGTTTGTTCACAAACCAATTTTACCTGCATTTGAGCTCATTAAGAGCAGTTTTGATACTGATTAATGCGACATTCATGTAAATATTCTCATAGAGCATGGTACAAAATCTCATAAAATGACCATTTTTAAATCGCTGCAACTTGGGTTTAAGAAAAACCCTTTTGAGATGTTATATTCATATTAAAGAAGAAGTTTTGAGCTTTCAGATGCACCGCAGAGCGTATTTTTTGTGTCCCCCTCGAAAAGATACAACGATTGAAAAAGGCCTATTAAAAACTTTAAAAACGCTGTAACTTTTTACCAAAATGACCTAGCGACTTTGTTGACATTTCAAAAGACGCGTATTTTTATGCTCTAAATATGTCTTCAAGACACCAAAATTGCCAAAAATGATACAAAAAAGATACGCAATAAAAACAATTTTTTGATGGGCCACCCTACTGCTTTTCATATAAAATGCTGTAGAATGATAAGATTAAGAGATAGAGATTTGGTGTCTTCGACAAAGTTGTTTGAAATAGCTAGCAATACAATACTGCCGAAGAAAGTATACCTCTATCTCATCTAGAAGCGAAGATAGTTTTTGAAAACATTGGAAATTGTTGGACCACCCTAATATCGTTTTGCCCAAAAGATGAAGAATTTTATTTTTAACAAATGCTTCTTAGGCACCGAAGCTCGAAAAAAAAAACTGCTAAATTTGCGTTTCCGACCACTGTGTAATTGGGTAATTCTCCGCCAACTCACACAGCAGTTGCTTCGACCCCTCTTCGATTTGCGTGAAACTTTGTCTTAAGGGGTAACTTTTGTCCCTGATCATGAATCCGAAGTCCGTTTTTCGATATCTCGTGACGGAGGGGTGGTACGACCCGTTTAATTTTTGAACATGCGAAAAAAAGAGGTGTTTTTTAATAATTTGCAGCCCAAAACGGTGATGAGATAGAAATTTGGTGTCAAAGGAACTTTTATGTAAAACTAGACGCACGATTCGATGGAGTACTCAGATTTCCAAAAAAAAAACACTGAAAAAGTTTTAAAAACTCTGCCATTTTCCGTTACCTCATGTTGTAAAAAAATGTTTTAATGGAAATTTAATGTACTTTACGAATCTACATTGACCCAAAAGGGTTATTTTTTCATATAGAACAAAATAAGGGGTTTGCTTAAAAAGCCACGAGGTATTGCGATTTTACGAAAATCCGACTCCACAGCCATGGATATTGGAATGTCAATGTCAAACATTTTTGTTAAACTTTATTAATTTTTTAAACACTACCGGTTTTTATTGCATAATGGGTTTATTTTATTATTATTTTTGTTTGTTCACTCTTTCATGGTTACATTGACAGGCTTATAATTTTATTTTTTGCAATTTGAAAAATTACAATGAGCTTTTTAACGAAATTAGCTAATTTTCGTTTGAACTTTTTTTCACTTTCGGCTTGCGTATCTTCGTTATAAGCAGATTTAAAGTTTTGAAAATTTAATTTTTCCTTAGTTAAAATAATTACTTTGGAGAAAAAAATGGTTGGAAAAGGTCATTTTAATGAAACTTTGGGTTTGGTTGAAAATAAGGGTGGTTCACGATCAGAGTGATATTGAAAATTTAACTCTTCTGGAATAGTTTTGAGAATTTAAAAAAATATCTTTTGAAGGAATTTTCTGATCGTTTTACACTCTTGCAGAAAGTTGTAGGTATTGATGAGTACTATTCGAAAGAAACAAAATTGTACACATGAGCAACCCTCTACAAAATCGGCCAATTTCGACCATTTTTATTTTTTGTATTTTTTTATTTGACTCAAACTTTGTGGGGGCCTTCCCTATGACCAAATAAGCTATTTTGCGTCCTTGGTTCACCCATACAAGTCTCCATACAATTTTGGCAGCTGTCCATACAAAAATGGTATATAAATATTCAAACAGCTGTAACTTTTGAGTGAATTTTCTGATCAATTTGGTGTCTTGGGCAAAGTTGTAGGTATTTTTGAGGACTATTGAGAAAAAATAGGTACACGGAAAAAAAATTGAGGATTTTTTTATCAACTTTTTTTTCACTAAAACGCAATTTCCCAAAATACGTATTTTTTGATTTTCGAGATTTTTTGATATGTTTTAGGGGACAAAAATCCGAAAAAAAATATTTTTAGAAATGGTCACTCTTGGTCACTATTTTTAAAAATTGAAAAACTACTAATATCATGAAACTTCGATTTTTTCCAAAAATCACTATTTTTTCAAAAATTCATAACTCGGCGGCAGATTTTTTGACCAAACATATCAAAAAATACGTATTTTGGGAAATTGAGTTTTTGGGAAAAAAAAGTTGATGAAAAAATCCTCAAATTTTTTTCCGTGTACCTATTTTTTTCTCAAAAGTCCTCAACAATACCTACAACTTTGCCGAAGACACCAAATTGATCAGAACATTCACTCAAAAGTTACAGCTGTTTGAACATTTACATACCATTTTTGTATGGACAGCTGCCAAAATTGTATGGAGACTTGTATGGGTGAGCCAATGACACAAAATAGCATATTTGGTCTTATGGAAGGCCCCCACAAAGTTTGAGCCAAATTAAAAAATACAAATAAAATCCATTTCCGGTTTTGGTAGAGAATTTAGAGAGCCGACTTTTAATTCACTATTTTTTTTAATAAAAAATCAATTCCTCATTATCAATATTGTTAAGTTTTTGAAATGTTTTGTTATATTTTAGGAGACAGAAACATGCAGCTTTTGAGCAATAGAAAATTATGGACAAAAATTTTGCCCCCCAAGCTATAATTGTTTAAAAAAATGTATTTTTTTTTTGAAGGAATATAAGGGGTATATAGAAAGTATATATGAATACACTTTTTACTAAAAAAATCACCAAAAACCAGGATTGACTCGGATCGTTTTGCACCCTTGGAAAAAGTTGTAAGAAAATAAATTTCCCACAAGAATCTCACACTTGGGCAATTTTGGGAGAGACTTGCGCAACCTGCTGCCAAAATCCTGAAACGATGTTTTTCCTTATACATTTTAGCGATTTTCTTCATACAAACTTCAACGATCGACCCCTTAACCTGAGCCGATTTGGCTCAAAATTGGCACAGATACTTATTTGTACCTAAGGGATCGAATCAGAGCGTATCCCTGATGTAAATTTTTTTACTGTCACCCTATTGGGCAATTTGCCCATTAGACGTTATCTTTATATTTTCTCAGATTATTCCAGAAAGATTGAATATCCTGAACAGAAAGGAAAAAGTTCTCTCTTTCCTTTTGCAACAACGCATTCGAAGTGCTCCATAGGCATTCAATGTCCACTAGGGTGGTCCAAATCCGGGCTTTCTCGGGGCTACCCCCTGAAACAAAAGATTGACCCATCACTAGGCTAAATTCCAAATTTGAGCTCTTTATGACCACGGGAACCCCTCCCTCTAATCGCCTGAAGTTTGTATGGGGAAAATTGTCAACATGTATTGTTATCCAATCTTCATCTTATCTGTAGGACCTTCACTAAATTTTGAACAACTTTTCCGAAGAAACCATATTTTTCGGATTTTTTTTATGAGAAGTTATTAGTTTCTGAAATTGGCCACTTTTGCTCAGACGGCTCAGACGGCTCAGACGGCTCTTCAGGAAAGTAGTTCAAATTTTAATGATTTTTTTTCATCCGAATAATGAAATAAATTGGATAACTATTGCCCGTCACAGGTAAAAACTGAAACAGTTGCTCTTCTCGATACATTTTGTCCATTTTTGCCACACAAACTTCAAGGACATAGTGGAAGTAGTTCCCGTGGTGTGAATGAGCTCAAATTTATCCTAAATATAAGTCATAGTTTGCCTTCAGAGGGTAGCCCCGAGAAATCCCGGACTTGGACCACTTAACTTTACGATTAAGTAAGTCAGAATCAGCAGAACATCAATTCAAAAGTTAGGTAAATTATTTATATTGTTGGCTATAGATAATTTTTCTGATTCGATCTTCTCCTTACCAATTGTCACTTTTTCACAGTTTCTTTTTTTTTCGATTAGAAGAAACAAAAGCTAAACATTTTCCGGTAAAACACCGATTTCAACAAGAGAATTATAGTATTCATGTGATTCATGCAAAAGCTGCCCATTTCGTCAGTTACGCTTACCTGTCTATTGATATTGCAACTAAATTAAATATAGACGACGTTGAGCATATCACATCCATTGCTATGTAGAAATCACAAACGAAATTTGGCAACGTCCACGCTCCGTTCACCTGAAAGAAAGGAGATGTAAGGAAGGAAAACATTAGATATTATTAAATTTGGAGTTTTGTTTTTTTTTCATTTTTTCTTAATGTTTGTTAACTGTTTTCAAGTTTAAACATTTGCTTCTGAAAAATCCTAAAATTCCATCCCAAAGCCTCCCAGCATCGTTTCTTTTTCGCTAGCAAACAAAACATAAAATCTCCGGAATCCGTAACGTCAACACACGCCGCAAGTTTGCCGAAAGCTCTAATTTTTCCGGCCAAAGCTCGCGCGTCGCATCGGCGGCGTTGTTTACCGACCATCAACAAGAGGCGCACAAAACGAGCACAAACACAATCATCGTCGAGCAAATATAGACTTTGGCAGGTATAATTTCCCACCGGAACGTCTCCCACCCCCACCCCAATTAAGGAAGACACCCAACAGGAAACACGAGCCGGGAATTTCATCAATAATTACTCGCGCAAGGTATGATTGTTTCCATTTCGTATCTGTCAATGGTAATGATTCTCGCCTGAATGATTGTGTTTCATTTTTGTTTTTGTGCCTCATTACAGGTGGAAAGTGATATTTTTCACGTTGGACCTGAAAGTGACCGGCGCTTTGTGCTTCGATAGGCAGAAAATGAGAAATTTATCCGTTTGTTGAAGTTAATGATGGCGATTTCTGGAAAATGTAAATGTATACGGTAATGTAATTTGACATTTATTGCTGATTTTTTATTGGTTCTGAAAGAAGGAATAAATAATAATACCTGGTCAATTTTAAAGAATATGAAATCGGATGATGCAGTTAACAAATAGTTAACGTAGTGTCATAAGATTATCAAATCTATATTATATCAACAGTAACTTTTTTGGTTGCTGTACACTAGGGTGTCAAGAAAAAATTAAAATATTGGCAAATCTTAAGAGGTACCCTCTGATTTGATTATTCGACAGAGTTGTAAATTTAGCACAATTACCTAATACACTCCAAAACTCAGTAAATTTGGTCCGTTCATTGAGACACGGTACAACATTTTTAACTGTTTTACTTTAAAAGAAAATTTGAAAACTTTTTCATGTAAACAATAGAGAATCTATGTTTTTTTTTTCATTTAATCTCAAATTCAAAAACATCGAAATAAAATATCTCTACCAACTCACACGAAATCGGAAAAAGTTGCCCTGACCCCTCTTCGATTTGCGTGAAACTTTGTCCTAAGGGGTAACTTTTGTCCCTGATCACGAATCCGAGGTCCGTTTTTTGATATCTCGTGACGGAGGGGCGGTACGACCCCTTCCATTTTTGAACATGCGAAAAAAGATGTATTTTTCAATAATTTGCAGCCTGAAACGGTGATGAGATAGAAATTTGGTGTCAAAGGGACTTTTATGTAAAATTAGACGTCCGATTTGATGGCGTACTCCGAATTCCGAAAAAACGTATTTTTCATCGAAAAAAACAATAAAAACGTTTTAAAAATTCTCCCATTTTCCGTTACTCGACTGTAAATAATTTTGGAACCTGTCATTTTATGGGAAATTTGATGTACTTTTCGAATCTACATTGTCCCAGAAGGGTCATTTTTTCATTTTAAAATTTCGTGTTTTTTCTAACTTTGCAGGGTTATTTTTTAGAGTGTAACAATGTTCTACAAAGTTGTAAAGCAGAAAACTACACAAATTTTGAAATATAAACATAAGGGTTTTGCTTATAAACATCACGAGTTATCGCGATATTACGAAAAAAAGTTTTGAAAAGGTTACTTTTTGCGTTTCTCTTTGTTTCGTCGTCCGTGTCTGTCGCGGGTGACCATGAACGGCCCTGATCGATGACGACCAACTTTTTCAAAACTTTTTTTCGTAAAATCACGATACCTCGTGATGTTTATAAGCAAACCCCTTTTGTCTCTATATCAAATTTTTTGTAATTGTCTGCTCTACAACTTTGTAGAACATTGTTACACTCTAAAAAATAACCCTGCAAAGTTAGAAAAAACACGAAATTTTAAAATGAAAAGTTTTGTTTTAAATGAAAAAATGACCCTTCTGGGTTATTGTAGATTCGAAAAGTATATTAAATTACCCATAAAATGACATGTTCCAAATTTTTTTACAGTCGAGTAACGGAAAATGGGAGAATTTTAAAAACATTTTTAGTGTTTTTTTCGATGAAAAATACGTTTTTTCGGAATTCTTAGTAAGCCATCAAATCGGGCGTCTAATTTTACATAAAGATCCCTTTGACACCAAATTTCTATCTCATCACCGTTTCAGGCTGCAAATTATTGAAAAATACCTCTATTTTCACATGTTCAAAAATTACCGGAAAATTACCCTATAAACTTAATTGTAGCGTGTCTGGTATCATTAATTACAAGAATTGCCAGTCGGTCAAAAATTTCCAATAATGTGTGAATCGTTTTATGACTTCATAACTGCGAATTTTGAAAAAATGATAATAACTGTAATACTTTTTAAAAACTAACATCTTAACAAAAAATAAATAAAACAAAGTAATCAGCAAAAATCTTAAAAAAATAAAATATTTGTCTGCCAATAATTTGATACTTGATGCAGTTGATTACATTTTTTCCGAAGATCATTTGAGTCTGGCTGAAAAAAGAGGAAAGGTGAAATGATCATTCAATGTGTATTTTTTTTAAATTTTATTGTTGACAAATTTGCAACTCAAATGAGCATTACATGGGTTGAAAGTTGATTCACTCAGATTTGCACAGATGCACAGATTTTATTTAAGCACTCGTCAAAATTTATCCAACTCGCAGAATATTTTGCAACTTGTTGCATGATCTTTTTTTCGAAATCTGCAAAACCCAGATTTGGATCAAAACTATATCAATTGCTTTTATCTGTTTTATTTCAATTTGAAAAAAAAATGCATCTATATTAGTAGTTTATGCAAAAATTTCCGTAAAGAAGAATTTTTCAGCACGATTTTTATATGTATCCGACGATGTGCACTGAGTTTGTTAAGTTTTACAAAGATTTGCTTACAATATTTGTTTCAGCTTCGAAAAATCGCTTTTAGAATGGAATTTTTTGGCCAACATGCATGTGTTAATGCACCGATCAAGACAAAAAATATATTTTAAAATGAAGTGTTGAAATGTGTATCTTTTCAGAACTTGTATTGGAAAGTTTTAATTTTCCTTCCTGTTATTTTTTGTCGAGAAAAGTAGGCGACGAAAAGCTCAAGATTGACAAGAAAAGTTAAAAGGTTTAAGACAGAATCGTATTTTTTTCAAATTTCAATCTAAAATTTTGATATAATTTAGTTCTAAAAAAAATAATTGCATTTGAGCTTTTCCATGTCAAACAGGGAATCGGTTGTAACTTTGTAGACATTTTTTTCTACGCTTATGTAAGATCATTAGTGCGCTGACCACGCGGACGCGCTGTCTTGTTTTTGCATGCTCATTTTTATTTCTTTTATGTCGCTATTTGTGTGCTTGGGTGAGTGGTTGTTATAATTAAATAATGGCATCATTAGTGCGCTGACCACGCTGATCATTTTCATTTCTTTTATGTCGCTGTTTGTGTGCTTGGGTGAGTGGTTGTTATAATTAAATAATGGCATCATTAGTGCGCTGACCACGCGGACGCGCTGTCTTGTTTTTGCATGCTCATTTTCATTTCTTTTATGTCGCTATTTGTGTGCTTGGGTGAGTGGTTGTTATAATTAAATAATGGCATCATTAGTGCGCTGACCACGCGGACGCGCTGTCTTGTTTTTGCATGCTCATTTTCATTTCTTTTATGTCGCTGTTTGTGTGCTTGGGTGAGTGGTTGTTATAATTAAATAATGGCATCATTAGTGCGCTGACCACGCGGACGCGCTGTCTTGTTTTTGCATGCTCATTTTCATTTCTTTTATGTCGCTATTTGTGTGCTTGGGTGAGTGGTTGTTATAATTAAATAATGGCATCATTAGTGCGCTGACCACGCGGACGCGCTGTCTTGTTTTTGCATGCTCATTTTCATTTCTTTTATGTCGCTATTTGTGTGCTTGGGTGAGTGGTTGTTATAATTAAATAATGGCATCATTAGTGCGCTGACCACGCGGACGCGCTGTCTTGTTTTTGCATGCTCATTTTCATTTCTTTTATGTCGCTGTTTGTGTGCTTGGGTGAGTGGTTGTTATAATTAAATAATGGCATCATTAGTGCGCTGACCACGCGGACGCGCTGTCTTGTTTTTGCATGCTCATTTTCATTTCTTTTATGTCGCTGTTTGTGTGCTTGGGTGAGTGGTTGTTATAATTAAATAATGGCATCATTAGTGCGCTGACCACGCGGACGCGCTGTCTTGTTTTTGCATGCTCATTTTTATTTCTTTTATGTCGCTATTTGTGTGCTTGGGTGAGTGGTTGTTATAATTAAATAATGGCATCATTAGTGCGCTGACCACGCTGATCATTTTCATTTCTTTTATGTCGCTGTTTGTGTGCTTGGGTTTAGTGGTTATTATAATTAAATAATGGCATCATTAGTGCGCTGACCACGCGGACGCGCTGTCCTGTTTTTGCATGCTCATTTTCATTTCTTTTATGTCGCTGTTTGTGTGCATGGGGTGATTGGTTATTATAACTTATTGGGCATCATTAGTGCAGTGCTTCAGGGGACGCGCAGTCCTGTTCTTATCGCGATAATTTTCATCGTAAATGATCGTAAAAATTTATTCCAACTCGCATCGATCGATTTTATGAAGAGTAAAGCGTCATTTATTTACTATTTTTGAAATTTGCTCGCGTTATCTAAATTGTAAAAATATACTGATAAGTCCAGCCCATAGTACTACTGCTCGGCTGGCACGCGTTCGATAAAAAAAAAACTTTTTAAATGATCAATTATCTATCTTTCCGCAGCCGGCTGCCTAAGATTTAAAATTTTCAACCGATAAACAAAATGCTCATGGTCACATCACTGCCACTCGTGAATCCTGACCTCATACCCATCTACTAACCCCTCAAAACTCATGTGATACTTTGTCGGAGATGCAGTCGATTGGGCGGTCTCTATCACTCAAGTATCGGACTAACATTCCCATCCACTTCCCCGTGACCCTACCACTGGTCGTGGCCGGCGCCGGTATTGATCAGCATGATAGGGGCCTTTGAGAAGTTGCGAAGCGAGGAAAGATAGCTCCCACTTATCTTCCACGGCTCGTGGATGTAACTTCTGGAGGTCCTGGTCAATAACGGAGTAGCAACTGCGGGTGGGCACCTATGCTTATGCTTATGCTTATTTTTTTCTACGCTTATGTAAGCCATTTTTGTGTTTATGGAAGCAGTTTCACTCGATAATGACATTTGAGAAGTGCTTAAGTATTTTCAATTTTTTTGTTATTCGAAATTTAAATATCGCTGTATCTTGAAGCCATTCAATTTATCAAATGTGAACAAAGACGGGCTTTCAAAAAAAAAAAAACACAAGAGAAAAAAAACACGACACTTTTATGAGTTTTTTTTGATTTTTATGTTTAAAAGTCAAATTTGAAGGTAGGCCTGTGACTTTTTTTAAATCAAATTTGATGTGAAAATAGGCTTCAATATTCCAAAAAGATTCACGAAAAATTAAGCAACTCTCCTTAAATCATACAAAAATCATTTACTAATACTGTTTTTTTTAAAGTGCTCTAAATGTCAAATTAAAAAAACCAAACACAAAAATCAATTTTCCTGATAATTTTACAAAAAAAAACTCTCCATATTGATCATTGTGGGTCCAATCATTTTAAAATTACAGTGGATTAAACAAAAAGTTGAAAAAATAGGGGTTTTGCCCATACTTCCAATTGAATTGTGGTTAGAGACAATCTTATGGGTAATGATATCAAAGAGAAAAAAAAACAAATTTTTTTTATATGTATGTTTAAGGGGACATCAAATGCCAACTATTTCAGACTGTGCAAAAAATCATAGACCGAGTTGTGAATTGTTGCTTTATACTACCTTTTTCAAAAAATCGAAATATTCTCAGCTCATAATTTTTTTTTTTCAGAATTGGACAATCATGTGCACTAGTTTAAAAAAAACTGGGAATATTTTTACAAAAGTCACTTTATCAAAATTTCAGTAAAGTACTTTTTGTTTGCAAATTTGATTTAACATCTAAAAATTAGGTTGATTTTTTTTTGCCAACAATATTACGATTTTTTTAAAGAAATCTGTATTGAATCAAAAATTCAAAACTCGGTCAAAGATTTTTGACAATTCTGGAAATTTCTGAAAAGTTGGCATATCAGAAAATAAAAAATGGGTTTTTTGCAAATCAAGTTCAAGTGACAAAAAGTAAATTACAAATCACCATGTTTTTTTACCATGTATCATTTTTTTCGGTGTAGTCCTTTTCCATACCTACAACTTTTCCGAAGACTTGGTGTCGATCAAAAAGTTCCTTTAAAAGATACAGATTTTTGAATTTTCATATATCATTTTTGTATGGACAGCTGCCAAATTTGTATGGAAAATTTTATGAGCGAACTAGTGATGCAAAATGGCTTCTTTGGGCATACCAAAGGCACCAAAAAAGTTTCAGCCGGATAGTAAAAATACAAAACTAATTAAAGAAAAAACACTGATTTCGTAGAGAATTGCTCTGAAGTCAAGTACTAATGTGTATAGCAGTAGTGACCAATGAATAATTTTGTGTATTTTCAAAAATTTTGAATTTATAATTTTCTAGCTGTGTTTGTTAGTTCAATTATTTCTGGCAGCTTCAATCTTCTTGGTCATTAGCTGCCCTACATTTTCTAGAACAATGTGAGAAATTATTTATTTGTGTCTAGTTATGGAATCAAAGGAGAAAGGGTGATGCCACCGTGTTATGATTTTCTTAAAATAGCCTTTATTAATTCACTTCCAACAATAATTGACAGCATTTTTTTAAATCCAATTTCATTCGTTGTTAAATTTTCATTAAAATTTTGTAATGAAAAAAAAATCAGAGAATATTACTTCTTGTCTTTAAATACATTGTCATTAATCAGGATATTGTTTTAATGAAACTACAATCACTGATAAAAAAGAAAAACAAATCTATTATTTTTCTACGGTCAAAGCTGATTATCTTTGAAAGGATTATCTGAACAAATTTTATTTTTTTAAATAAGCTTCATAAATTTAAAAGGCCGTTTTTTTTTTGTTCGATTCAATTTACATTTGACAACTTACATGAGAAACTAATAAAATTTTCGTTTTATTTTACAAAACATTACCAAATATTTTATATTTTCATGCCAAAGTAGCCAAATGCATTTGAAAATTACATCACAAAACAATGATTTTAGAAAATTCATAAAATAATAACATCACAACAGGAAAACTTTCTTGAAGAAGAGTTAAAAAGTGAAAAATAAATAAGTTAAGTTTATTAAAATTCCATTATAACTTCAGGTCAATGGTGGAAGAACTGAACCTTAATAAAATGAGCTCAAAATTTTATATTGCATGAAAATAATGGTAGATGCACATGAAATTAAACACTTCTTTCTTTTTCATATATCCGTGAATGACGCTACGTCATACATTTTCTGTATAGACAAATTCGTGTTGTAGAATGGATTCTTTGATTAGAAGAATTCCAAAAAGTTCGAGTCAAATGAAAAACACAGATAATTTGATATCCAGGATAATTTGTTGTCATATTTTTTTATTAAGTGCTGTTACTTACTTTAAAAAATACTTTGATGACCTATGAATTACAAAGTTATTCGTTAATTACCGACATACCAATCGAAAATTGATGTAATTCCTAAATATTTGCCACCCTGGCTGATACCGGACACATGACAGATCAAACGATAAAATTATAAGGTATCTGCAACTGCCTAAGTCCTGAAAGCAAGCATTCTACAATTACTCAAATTGTTGTTACAATTTATTCAACACATTTTCACGTACCTTCAAAACCCTCCAATTGAATAACGCCTCACCAAACTTTCCATTCACCCCCAGCCCGGGGCGTGACAAAAACAAACGTATAAACACTTGCTCAATCGGATTACAACATGTGCGAGTGTGTGTCGTCGCCACGTGATGAGTTTTCCAAGGGAAACCATCACTTTACGACAGGGTTATCCTCCCACCACGCCCGGAAGCTGCGGTTAATGGCGGCTAATGGCCGGATCGGATCCAAAATTTTGCCCCGTGTCCGGAAAGTTACGGTCGTAAAAGTCGGCCCCGGGAACAAACAGTCGTAAAATCCGTCGTCCAAAACCAGAACCAGAGGTGCACCTAGGTGGCGGGGGTTTGTTTGTTCACCAGGTTGGAAAATTTGTCAAGATAAAGTTTAAAAAGATGGAAATTTAAATTTGAGGAATTGCTACTTTTTACCACATTTAATGTAGATTTTAAGCTTTTTTTAAAAAAAATAAATCTTCTCTTTTCTTAGAGTGCATTTAGGAGGGGGTGGCAGGTTGTGGGTGCCACCTTTTCAATTTGGAAATGACGCTCTGGTGATTTGATCAAAATTAACAAGTTTCGGGGCGCTGTTTATGTCTTGCGGTGACAAGGCTTCAGCGATAACCAAGTCATCAAGGCAGGGGGAATCCCTCAACATGCCACAAATTAAATTAAATTCGGTTTCGAGTTTGAAAACAGGCACCAGAAATAATGGCAGCTTGAGCGAAACTTCCAACATCATGAAGCTCAACAGGTGCGCATGGATGCTAAAGTTTCGAACCCAAAAACGAAATCAAACCTGACTTTTGGCACCGGTCTGTTCGGTGCAATTAGAACCAGAGTTGTGTGCAGTGTTCGGTTTGCCTTGCGCGGTGCTGTTTTCAACGGTTTCACCAAACATGGCAGGATTTGCGCTGTTTCCCGAGTGTAATTTTTTAACATTATTTTTGCAATTCCGTCGTGAAACTACTTACTTTTCCTGTCATTCCTGAACGACGAAATAGCCTACTTTTCTGTACCAAAAATAACAGAATCGAATAGCAACACTTTTCAGAATAAATGCTGAAAAGTTCTACTTTTCAGCACTCAAATGGGTGCTGAAAAGTTGAACTTTTCAGCACTTGTTTTGAAAAGTAACACTTTTCAACATTTTTTTTTAAACGATTTATTGACAAAATACATGAAAATTTTACATAAAATTTCACTCAGTGTGTGTTTTTTGGAATTGCAAAAAATGTTGTATGGAACTCGTTGCAAAACCTGATTTTTTCAGCACTCTTCGTATTTATCCAACTCGGTGAACCTCGTTGGATAAATGTACGACTCGTGCTGAAAAAACCCTCTTTTTGCAACTTGTTGCATAAACTACTTTTTATCAAAAATAGTTTTTTTTTTCTATTTTTGCCTATAAACCAAATCAACAAAAAATTTATAGACATTATTTTTTTGCAAAATTCAAACAACATTTACAAATTTATCCTGCTCAGGAGATGGAAGTACAAAATTGGTGAAAATATTGGATGTTGTATATCCTACGGCTGCATCGAAAGCTACATTCAGCGGCTTTGTGAACATCGAGCGGAACAACCGTGCGTTGTACCTGAGTAAATCTCGACAATCTTGTTAGCGAAAGCTGAATTGAGAGTTATCCTCGTCCGCCACCGCGGTGCTCAGTGTCTGTCATGAGTTTGAAACAACGAAATCTGAAAAAAGTTGCTCTGCCCCTCTTCGATTTGCATAAAACTTTGTTCTATAGGGTAACTTTTGTCCCTGATCATGAATTCGAGGTCCGTTACGAATTTTTGAACATGCGAAAAATGACATGTTTTTCTATAATTTGCAACATGAGAAGGTGATGAAATGAAAAATGTGGTATTCAAGTGACTTTTATGTAAAATTGGACACCTGGTTTGATGGCGTACCGACAATTTTCATTAAAAAAAAATAGAAGAAAAATTTCAAAAATTCTGCCATTTTTCTTGACCTGACTGTAAAAAAATTGCTACATATATTTCCCAGAAAGATATTTTTTAATTTAGAATAAAATTTGGGTTATGTTCTACAAAATTGTAGAGCAGACAATTACACAAACTTTGATATCAGAACACATGGATTTGCTAGTTGTCGTCATTTATTATGGCCGTTCAAGGTTACCCGCGACAGACACAAGCGACAAAACACGATTAAATTTGAAAATGGAAATCAAAAATAATCAGTAGAGGAAAATTGTGCAAAAATGAATAGAAGTTTTTAATGAGTACATCTTTAAGAGATTTATCCTGAATTGAATTTGCGTTGCTAACTGAATTGCAATGTATTTAAAGGTGATCAAAATTTATGTACATCCCGTCTTTAGATTAAATTAGAAAAAAGAAGGGGAATCAATCAATTGAGAGATTTCTCAATCTATTGAGAGATTTCTCTTCTTTAAATAACACTTTGAATACAAGCAGGGAAAATTGCATTTTAAAATTTAAATTGGAAAAAAAATCACTCAAAAGCTTTATTGAGAAATATAAAAAAGCGTTACATTCACAACTATTTGGGCAAACATACATTCGAAACTATAAGCGCAAAAAATTAAAAAAAAAAACACATGATCTCTAAAAGTAATGTAACAAAAAAAAGTAAAAAACACAAAAAATATACTTTAAAATATAAAATAGGGTATATGACCACATTTTGGACCCAGTACCTATTTTGGACCTATTTCCAATAATCGAGCTAATTCAGGCTTTTAAAGTAGAGCAACTCGCTACAAAATCGGCCGAATTCGACAATTTTTATTTTTTGTAAATTTTTATTTGACTTAAACTTTATGGGGGCCTTCCCTATGACCAAATAAGCTATTTTGCGTCATTGGTTCACCCATACAAGTCTCCATACAATTTTGGCTGCTGTCCATACAAAAATGGTATGTAAATATTCAAACAGCTGTAACTTTTGAGTGAATTTTCTGATCAATTTGGTGTCTTCGGCAAAGTTGTAGGTATTGTTGAGGACTTTTGAGAAAAAATAGGTACACGGAAAAAAATTGCAGATTTTTTATCAACTTTTTTTTCACTAAAACTCAATTTCCCAAAATACGTATTTTTTGATTTTCTAGATTTTTTGATATGTTTTAGGGGACAAAAATCCGCAACTTTTGAGCCATAGAGAAACATTATTTTTCATTTTTTGAAAAAATAGTGATTTTTGGAAAAAATTGAAGTTTTATGCAAATACAAGTTTGACATTATTTTTTAATGCAAAATTGAATTTGCAATCGAAAAGTACTTCCCAGATTTTTTGATAAAGGGCTCCGTTTTCAAGATATAGCCACCGAAAGTTTGATTTTAGCGAAAAAATTTCATTTTTTTTCAATTTTTAAAAATAGTGACCATGAGTAACCATTTCTAAAAATATTTTTTTTGAAAAGTTCGGAAAATTTGCTATACAATTGTCTAAAAGACATTGAAGATTGGACCTCGGGATACTGCGATAGAGCCGCTTTAAGAAAAAGAAACACGAAAATTGGAGTTTTCTAAGTCTCACCAAAATAACCCACCATTTTCTAATGACGATATCTCAGCTACTAATGGTCCGATTTTCAATGTTAATGCTTGAAACATTCGTGAAATTTTCCGATCTTTTCGAATAAAATATTTTGGAAACTTTTAAACCAAGACTAACATTATAAAAGTGCCAAAAATTGAAAATTTCGCCAATTTAAAATGCCAGTCTAGATTTAAAATTTTTTGAAAATATTTTTGTATTGTATTCTATGTTTTTCGTCACTAAACCATAAAAAAACTATTCTATTGTTGAAAAAACTCAATTCTAAATATTTTTTTTGCCGTCAGTTCTAGGCTATTACCAACACATGTATAACAAGGTGTTCCCAGTTTTGTTTAGAAATTTGTTTAAGAAAATTCAACCAGATGATAAACAGAAACAATAAAAATGTGATTTTTTATACAATAAAAATGTCAATTCACAATAGAGATTTGGATGATTTTTAGGACCGATTGCAAAGGTAGGCTGAATTTAAGGTAACGTTGATTAATTTTTGTCTCAACATCATTTCACCGATTTTTGATTGTTGCTTTAAAATATGCAAACTGACTCCAAACGTCCCTCATGTATTGGACCATTTATGCTAAATTTCCAATATGCCAAATGGGGTACACCCATCCTTTAGCAGGATTCTGAGATATGATTTATTTGAGAAAAATTTCATTTTACAGAAAATGTATTAAATCCACTTAAAAGATAATTTTCAATCACTCCTGAAAGTTTGATGAAGGAGCAATTCCAGCTCAAATGAGGTTTTTTCCCTCTCCGATTTCAATGAAACTTTGTAGACATGTTATCCTAGACCTATATAAGCCATTTTTGTGTATATGGAGCCAATGGTACTCAAAATATGACATTTGAGAAGGGCGTGAATTATTTAAAGATTTTTGTATTTTGTTATTTAAAAATTACTGTATCTCAAAAACGTTACATCGCAACAAAAAGTGGTCAAAGAAAATTGGAAAATAAGAAATTGGACGAACTTTCTGAAAAAAAAACACTGAAAGAAAAATACACGTCACTTCTGTTAGATATTTCAATTTACATGTTTGAAAAATAAATTTTTAGGTGATGTCACAATTTTTTTTCGTTCCAAATTTTTAATGGAATAGCCTAAGATGTTACAAAAAGACTCACTAAAAATACAGGATGGTATGTCTCTCCTAAAAATAGAAAAATCATTTACTGAAACTGTTATTTTTTAAGTGGTCTAAACGTTGAAATTTTTCAAAACCGATCGAGAGAATCGATTCTCCAGACGATTTTACATAAAGTCTCCATATAGATCAAAGTCCTGAGTACAATTCTTGTGAAGATACAGCGAAATGTAGAAACAATGGGTTTTTTGTGGTTTTTGGCAAATTCTATAAAACAGACTTGATTTTTCAGTCTCGAAAATATTTTTACCGGAAAGCCCGTCCAATTTCGGAACGATGTTTTTGATCAGAAAAATTACATATTTGATCAAATTGAGTGCTGCAAAGCTTCAGGACCATCTTGACATCTTTACAAATCACTAGAAAAAAGAATTTTACCGATTGCTTGAGTTATGCCCAGGAATCAGCGAGTTGAATTTACCGTTCCAACTTTCTCGAAGGCTTGGGAGTTGGAATTATAATCTGGATTTAGCTAGTTTAACGTGGAATCGATGAATTATTTTATCAAAAATTAAGCATTTGCATATTACAAGTTTTTGTTTTGAGATGCAGGAAAGTTTGATGTATAAATTGGCACTGGTTACTGAACGATTTTCAACGTAATCACACGTGTTTCCTTCATTAGTCATACGGATTGTGTGATACTTATGAATCAACACAATAAAAACCAACTTTGTTTATCTAAAATACAAAAATCATATCCAAAAACTCCTTGCAAGTTGCAAAAGTAGGTTTACAAAAAACTGCTTCTAGAAGTACTAACTAAACTTTCAACAGTGTCCCACCCTTCTAACAAGCAAAACCCCTATTTGGCGCGTGTTGCAAACGTTAATTAAACTGCTAATTACAAGTTGCGCTGGATGTGTTTGTGCGCACTTGTGTTCGTACGTACGCTTGACAGGGATCAGTGCGCGCAACTGTCAGAGTGCCCGGGAACCGGAAGAGTCGCAAGTTAATTTATCTAACAAATAGACCGAGTCTCTTTCTCTCCCACTCTCATGGTGGTGGTGGGGGTTTCCACCTTCCAAGATATCCCTTGAAACTCGCTGGAAATTTACTTGAAACCGTGTGTGTGTGCTTAGGTGTAGCTCTGTATGGGAGGGAAAAGCGTTGGATGTTTGTCTAATGAAATGTGTAAAATTGTCGTATTTACTGTTGACACTGGGTTTTCGAGGATTAATTTGTGAGCTTTACAGACGTTTGTGAAGATTGCAGGTACGCTTTCCTTTCTTTGATAAAACAAATATTTTAACAATTATAAACCAACAGTTCTACTTTAAAAACGAACTTAACAAAATAAAAGTTTGCTTGATGAATCATTTAGAAAAAGAGTCACCATTAATATCCCTTTATCCGAACACGTCCAAGTGCGCCAAAGCCCCAACATTACGCGGAAAATGTGTGGGCACTCCAGTATTGAAATTACTCAGTGTTTATCTTTTCAATCGTGACGATGCACGTGGAATACCGACAAGGTCGGGCTGGCTGCTGTCATGTGTGTACACCTGTAAACCCCCCCCCCCCCCCCCCCACCATCGTCCGAGGGAAGGGATTTGGCCCCGCTCTGCGGGTGGCGTTCATTGCCACTCAAACTGGCTGGCTGGCAACACTGCGCGAAACAGAATCCACCATGTAAATACCGGGCGGTACGTGCTGGGAAAATTGAAACTGGAACGGATCTTCCCCCAGTGATATGGTGTAGGGTAGAGGATGGTAGCTTTGGAATGATTGGCAAACAAAGTTGTGGAAAAATATAATTATCAGTCAGCTGGTTTGAAATCTTACTAAACGTAACTTTATCAAAACTGATAGGAGATAAGAAAAATTTAGTTCAATCCTTTATAACCTATTCTTAAATCTGTTCTAATCTAGTCTAATAAAACCCTAGCAGAGAGAAGGGATACAATACTCTTTGACCCTAGCGTTGCCAATCTTTCGAAGGGATCCTGTAGAAAGCCTTAAGTTAGATAACGCCTAGCCTTCTTCTGGTCATTTATTTTTGTTTTTATTATCACCATCTGTACTGCCGCCAGGGTTGCCAGGTTGCCAGATAAATCTGGGAATGCCAGATTTTTCAAGTGTCAGCCAGAATAAAGATTTATCCTCATCAGTGCCAGATTTTGACAGATTTTGCCAGATTTTTCACTTCCTACCCATTTTGAACAACTTTTTGATTAAAATTAACTAATTTAATTGAAAATAAAAAAAAATAGAAAGTGTTTTTCTTAGAGGGGGTGTTAATGAAACATTTTTGAGGTCAATTAAACTACCTGCATTCTACAGTTTTTTGAATACATTCATATCCTCCCTCCCCTTAACCATTGAGAATGGTTAGATTTTTGTCTGCCAGATTTTTCCAGATTTTTTATCGATACTTTGCCAGATTTTTCTAGTTTTGACCTGGTAACCCTGTCTGCTGCTCTAATCAAGTCCGTCCCATATGTAAAAACAGCACATCACATGATTTCGATCCAAACCGCATCATTAACTTACTATTGACAAAATTACATATGGGACGGAATTGATTTGAGCACCACTGTAGTGCGCCATTGCATTAAAGTGCATTGAAATATCACAAACGTTAAAATGGTCAGGCCTATTGCGTAAAGTTTGCCGCAGAGATAATTCGTTGAAGTGTGATGGAGAAATGGTTCTGTAAATATATAAAAATCAGAAATTTGAGAAGGGAATATCTGGTCAATTTGGGTCTTTTTCAATTTGTATTCAGATTGCAATTTTTGTTTCGGTGAAATGAGTGAAAATTATATTTAAAACTAGAGTTTGTTTAATTTCCTCTTTTCAATATGTTTATAAAAAACTTAAATATGAATGATGAAAGAAATGAAGTGACTGAAAACATGTGTCACCAACGCACAGTGGGCGAAATGGAACCAAAATCGGACTTAATTGAACGCGGCTGGTTCCCTGGTATGAAAAATAGTGTTTCTTACTTTAAAAACTTCGGGAAATCGATTGATGATGGTTTAATCCACCTCACGAAACGGCAAAGGGTCCGTTTTGCCCTAATTCCCAATTTTTTTTTGCATTTTTTCTTGAAAATCAGTCTGTGTTTAGACCGTAGGCTTTATGCGGCCATCCAAAATGCACTAAACTTATGTAAAAATATCCCAGGAATCCAGTAAAAAATAGCCACTTGTTCCGCAAAAATCATCTAGGGTCCATTTAACCCAAATTCCGCTATAAAATAATTTTTGGCCGTTTTCAAAAGTTTGGTCAAGTATAGGATTTCTGAAAATATTTTTATCGTAAAGATCAGACAATTTTACATAAGAATGACAATTGGCGCTTGATAGTTTGACACATTTATGTTGGTAAAAATAAAACTTATGTAAAAGGCAGTTTATTCTGCGTTTGGGAAAATTGGCCCAAAACTAATTCTTCAATCTTTTTATTTTGTTTAATTTCTATATTAACATAAATGTGTCAAACTATCAAGTGCAAATCATCATTCTTATGTTTAATTGTATGATCTAAACGAAAAAAATATATCTAGATTTCCAAAATCTGACCTAATATTTGAAAACAATTTTCACATAAGTTTAGTGCATTTTGTAAGGCCGCATAAAGCCTCCAGTCTAAATACAGACCGATTTTCAAGAAAAAATGTAAAAAAATGAGAATTAGGGCAAAATGGACCCTTTGCCGTTTCGTGCGGTGAATTAAACCATCATCAATCGATTCCCCGGACTTTTTTACATAAGAAACACTGTTTTTCATACCAGGGAACCAGCCGCGTTCAATTAAGTCCGATTTTGGGTTCCATTTTGCCAACTGTGCAAAGTTGCATTTTTTGGTAGATTTTTCATAGTTAAAAAATAAAGTATTGTTAGAATAAAATTTAAATTAATAAAACATAATAAAAAGTAAAACAAACCTTATAGAATGATTTGAAAAAAAAAAACACTCTAAAATTTGTTCATTTTGAAACCAAATCAAAAAAATTTAAATCCCGTAATTTTAAATAAATCTTGAAAAAATTTTAAGAAAGTTTTTTTAATGAATTTCATTGTTTTTTAAGAGCTTTAAATATAAATATCAAAAATTCTCACAATATTTGATGATTTGGTGTCCACACTTGTTCTTTTGTCATCAATAAAACAATTCATGATAATATTACACCTTTTCTGTTGTAATGCCACTTTTTCAGTCTAAATTGAGGTAAAGCTTCAACATTAAAAAAGTGATATTAAACCTTCCAAAAATAACACCTTCCAAATTTACAATATTTTTTACTGTGTACATGAGCATGAGCATGAGCATGAGAGACCACCCATGGTTGTCCTTCTCCGTTGCTGAACAGAACCGTAATATCCTTTCAGCACTACTGATCATAGGCTTCGACTATCAAGTGGTATTTCCCTTATCAACAGCATGTATGAATGCGCTGAAAAGATAAAACACCATGATTTCCAGAACAAGATCAGTTGCGAATAGGTAACAGTCATTGGCCACCAACGGCGCCCGCCATGTCAGTTTGTAGATCTCGATTTTAAGGGACGGGAATGTTAGTTAGCGCAGGTTGCTACCAGGGCAGCTGATTTACTCTGTGCTTACACCCCACAAGCGCCAGGAACCTGAAAATTGGTTAGTAGGATAGGGTGTTTGGTCAGGATTCATCATAGAAGATGATGATGCGACCCAAAATCATAGTGTTTGTTGAAAGGTATTATATTTTATTCTCAAGGCAAACAATCGGATGCTGCGGATGAGACATTTCCCGTTTAACTGTTGTTAAATTTTTAATGAAATGGTTTAATCTTAGACAGCCGGCTGTGGAAAGATAAAACCAAATAATATTTATTTATAAAATGAAGTGTTAAACGCAATGCTGCAATGATAGCGTAGTCTGATTTTTAATTATATAATCATTTAGTTCATGAATTTGTTACGGAATAGACGCGACGAACTCAATCATCAAGTGCCTGTTAGCTAGATAAGGTATTGATTTTCGTTGCCTCTCAAGCTACTATGCTATGGAGAGGGCTTAACACACAAACAACCGACGTCGAGCCCTCCGAGCTACGGAGCTATGGGAAGGTCTTTTCAACACAAAAAAGACTCGCGCACCCCTCGACGTTCTTGATGAATCAAAAAATTTTGTTACGCGATAAACCTAACGAACTCGGATAGTTTTTATCGAAAACTATATCACAATTCACGACAAAAATGCGAAACAAAAGGCACACAAAAAAAAACTTTTTTTTTACATGGTAAAAAGTGTCAAAAATTTAAAAAGCCACATCAAAATGGTGAGAATAAAAAGCAAAACTGAAGAAATAAGTTTTCAGTTAAATTATATAAGTAATTCTCTACCAACTCACACGAAATCGAGAAAAGTTGCCAAGTTGTCCGTGTCTGTCGTGGGTGACCGTTGACAACCGTGATCAACGACGACCAACTTTTTAATTTTTTTTCGTAAAATTGCGATAACGTGTGACGTTTATAAGCAAACCCCTTATGTTTACAAATCAAAATTTTTGTAATTGTCTGCTCTACAATTTTGTAGAACATTGTTCCTTTCTAAAAACTAACCCTGCAAAGTTAGAAAAAACACGAAATTTTAAAGCGAAAAAAAAAAATGTTCTAAATGAAAAAATAACCCTTCTTGGTCTGTAGTGGTCCTCCAAACTCACCTTCTTCGATAGCGCAGAGTGGATCGCCGTTGGCGGCGATGGCGGACGTTGAGTGCGTTGGTGATTCCTCGGTCGGATGAAAAACCTCGATAATTCCGCCGTGTGTGGCCGGATTGGGCAGGAAACAGGTTCAGCCGATGCGCGGCCAGCACCGATTGGCTCAGTATCAACCCGGTTAAATAAATTAAACGCACAACTTTGTACAAAAACACTTTTTTTATTACACTAGACTACATTAACATCTATATTTCTTCTTATAACTAGATACAAATAGAAATTGAACGGGGGTCCTCCCTTTGAGGCCCGACTGCGGGTATGGTCGGCGCGGAACTGAACTACAGCTCCGATCAGTTGCTCGCTCGTAGTCTCGATCGCCCTCTCGATCGTTCGCAGATCGCTCTCAGTCGCTCCCAGTCGCTCCCAATGGTCGCTCCCGTTGCCAAGGTGATTAGAAGAGATGGAAGTAACCTCGGCTAATCGCTCCAATCGACTGACCCCTGGTCAGTGGCTGCGTGCTTCGTCGCACTCAGGCATGGTCAATAAAGATTAGAAAAGTATATTAAATTTCCCTTTTATTGACATGTTTCAGAATTTATTACAGTTGAGTATCGGAAAATGGAAGAGTTAAAAAAAATGTGTTTTTGTCGATGCAAAATACGTTTTATCGGAATTCTGAGTACGCCATCAAATCGGGCGTATAATTTTACGTAAAAGTCCCTTTGACACCAAATTTCTATCTCATCACCGTTTCAGGCTGCAAATTATTGAAAAACACCTCTATTTTCACATGTTGAAAAATAGTAGGGGTCCCTCCGTCATGAAATATAAAAAAACGGACCTCGGATTCGTGATCAGGGACAAAAGTTACCCCTTAGGTCAAAGTTACACACAAATCGAAGAGGGTTCGTGCTGTGTGAGTTGGCGGAGAATTACCCATATTAGGTATACAGTAATTTACAAAAACACATGGGCAAATTTTTAAACTGTATTTTAAGAAGGTTGAATATTACCTCTTCTAAGTTTTAACTGTACCTCAATTTAGACTGAAAAAGTG